>NC_090648.1:43615578-43705578 GCF_040937935.1 Hyperolius riggenbachi
TGATAAGGTAACAGGAGCGGCGGCCGCGGGGAGGAGCGAGAGGCCAGACCTGCCGCGGCCCGGTGGTTGGGGACCCCTGCCGTACGGCACACCAGGCAACATCTCGCGGTTGAAAAACACTGCACTAGAGCACAAGCAGACATCATATACAAATTGGAGAAAAGACCGGTCTTTTCTACAATGAATACCTGCTATATTGAATTTGACCCCACTTTGGAAAACCTGCACGTCATTTGCACCCTGTATTGTGTAAATTTTGACTCACATCGTAAACTAGCTGCAGTGTGTGCTGATCACAGTTTCTTAAAGGGGCACTATGGCGAAAAATTGTAAAAGTTAAAACGCATGCAAACATATACAAATAAGAAGTACTTTTTTTTTCCAAAGTAAAATGAGCCATAGATTACTTTTCTCCTATGTTGCTGTCACTTACAGTAGGTAGTAGAAATCTGACAGAAGGTTTTGGACTAGTCCATCTCTTTATAGGGGATTCTCAGGAATTTATTTCTTTTCAGAAGCACTTAGTGAATGGCAACTGCCAAAAAAAACTGTGTAGTGAGCAGGGAAGCTGACCAGCATCACTGTTTAAATCCTTTTTAGGGAATATCTTTATAAAGAATAAAAGCCTTGCTGAGAATCCCCCATGAAGAGATGGACTAGTCCAAAACCTGTCGCTTCTGTCCGATTTCTACTATCTACTGTAAGTGACAGCAACATAGGAGAAAAGTCATTTATGGCTCATTTTACCCTGGAAAAAAACGTACTTCTTATTTGTCTATGTTTGCACATATTTTACATTTTACAATTTTTTGCCATAGTGCCCCTTTAATTGTTCCAAAATGTTTTTCCCCTTCTCTCTTGTAGTATATTGTCTCTCTGCACACAATCATCTCTGTGCACAACACTTCAGCATATAACGAGCACTGCTGTAGGGGCAAATCGAGATGTATTTTTACTGTTTTACTGTTGTGTCCAATCAAGTCTCCAGCCTGAGACATCCTGCAACTCTCCCTTTCCAAGGAAGCATTGAAGGGTGGTAGGCAAGACTCTACTCAATACAGCCACATTTTTAGCAGACACTATTCTCAAGTCTGACACGGGTTTCCTTTTAAAGAAGAAAAACTTCTAGCAGATCCTGCCTGCTGTGAGGCAAATATTCTTAAAGCTGGTCTTCTGAGGAATGTCACATGATCAGTCGAGCAGCCAATAGCAACATTTACATCTGAAGGGGTGGGACCTTTATCTGAGACAGCAGAAGCTGATGACTTTGTCATTCTCACAAATGAAATGATGGACAGTTTACCCCTCACTGTTTGCCAAAGTTACAAAGCCAATCCATGGCATGGAATAAGTGTGCTCTGTGTACTGCAGGACTCGCTGTATTGTAGGAATGGTGAGTTTACTTGCGACTCCAGTCGCACTAACAAGGGTAAAAGCAGGAGGCTGGAGATAAGCAGGAGACGAATTATAACCAATCACAGTGTGGCTGGGGCTGATCACCTCTCAAGGCTTTTTTATGTTAGCTG
This sequence comes from Hyperolius riggenbachi, assembly GCF_040937935.1. NCBI lineage: Eukaryota > Metazoa > Chordata > Amphibia > Anura > Hyperoliidae > Hyperolius > Hyperolius riggenbachi. The sequence continues at coordinate 43,617,105 of NC_090648.1, forward strand.
ATCTCCCTCACATCTGCCTGAGAACAGAGTGAAGTAAGCGGATTGGCTGTAAGAGACGTGCTGCAGTGACTCACCTGTGCATAATGCTTTGCAGGGAAGAGGAGACTTCGCTCTGTTCCTTCGGTTTCCGGCCAGGGCGACGAATAGTAAAGGAGGCACTGAAAAAAAGATGGAATCTGTGAATGCTTCAGAAACTCTGACACTAATAGCTCTCCCACATGACTGGCCGATATGATACAGTTCCTGCACAACTGCAGTATGAATACAGAGCGAGGGCTGTGTACCCCGGCCTCTAAGGCAATTCAGCTGCGACACATCTCTAGGGCCTATAACAGGTCACAGTGAGGTGTTCTTAAAGCAGGATAAAACACAGATTTTAAAGAGGAACTTCATTCCTATCAGTAGCCGATACCCACTTTCCCATAAGAAATATTTAACTTTTCTCAAACGGATCATCAGGGGCGGTATTGGCTGATATTGTGGTGAAACCCCTCCCACAGTGTGATGTCAGGACCATGGTCCTGACAGTTTCCTGTCTGTGAACCTTGTTGCATTGTGGGAAATAACGACTTTTTCCCAACTGCCAAGCAACCAGTATCTCCCTCTATGCACATGTATATCTATAAAAAAAAAAAAAAAAAAAAAAAAAAAAAAAAACTGCCTTTAAAGAGACTCCGTAACAAAAATTGCACCCTGTTTTTTATCATCCTACAAGTTCCAAAAGCTATGCTAATGTGTTCTGGCTAACTGCAGCACTTTATACTATCACTGTCTCTGTAATAAATCAACTTATCTCTCTCTTGTCAGACTTGTCAGCCTGTGTCTGGAAGGCTGCCAAGTTCTTCAGTGTTGTGGTTCTGCTATGAACTCACTTTTCCAGGCCCCTCTCTGCACACTGCCTGTGTGTTATTTAGATTAGAGCAGCTTCTCTCTTCTCTCTTATCTTTTACAAGCTGGATAAATCATCCTCTGAGCTGGCTGGGCTTTCACATACTGAGGAATTACAAACAAGGGCAAAGCTGTTTGCAGGAAGAAAAGAGCAGCCTGAAACTTCAGTGCATGAGAACAGGGGGAAAGAAACACACAAATGATCTCTTGAGATTCAAAAGGAAGGGTGTATACAGCCTGCTTGTGTATGGATGTATTTTCTATGTGTGGACATACTGTACATCAACCTACTTCCTGTTTTGGTGGCCATTTTGTTTGTTTACAAACAAACTTTTTAAAACTGTTTTTAACCACTTTTAATGCGGCGAGGAGCGGCGAAATTGTGACAGAGGGTAATAGGAGATGTCCCCTAACGCACTGGTATGTTTACTTTTGAGCGATGTTAACAATACAGATTCTCTTTAAGCATATCGCATTGTTAGGGGGTGTGGTTGCAAATAATGGCAGTTGGTGCTGAATTTCTTTCTTGTCTGCCAGTAGTAAAGATGATGACCTGTAGGCGGATTGTGGACCAAACAATATAAACAAATTACATGTTCAGGCTTTGGGTGGCCCGCTGTGCTCTATGCGTCCCTCCACCTGGTAAGCTGCACATTGACTCAGCCTCCTTCTCTTCCTCCTCTTCACCCATCACTCTGGGCTCCGCCCGCTGCACTTTTACACACCCTTTTTTTCCAGCACTGTGTTTCGTACTTGGCAGTGTGTTTCTTGCCCAGCTCTAGATTTTAAGGTTCACTCTCTTTCCACTTTCCCTCTTGGGTAATTGTTTTCACGTTCCAATTTATTCACGTATACCTTTATGGTTCCTATATATTGGGTATTTACACTGACTTATGTGCAATATTAATTATTCATTGTGGAGTTTTCTGAGCTCATTTTTTGTATCTTCTGATATGCATTATGCAGTTTATATATTGACTAATACTTATTTAGCTGCCAGTGTGAGTGGACAATTGCATTATTATATATAAGGATGTGAGATACGTTAAATCAGTGTGCCAATCGTTATTTGTTTTTTACTGTCCTCTTTTGACTTTTGGTATTCAATATAGATGGATTGTTTTTGCTCACATTAGACTGTTGCGGTTTTGTCTAGATCTATCTTATCTTCCTAATTGTACATGTATGAACAAATGACATGGTGAATATCAATCCTTTCTTCTTCTCCTTTCTATTTTTTACCTTCTCACCTTGCAATGTATCGCTTTATTTTTTCCCCCTTTTCGCTAAAGTTCCTTTTTAAAATCATCAAAAAAAAAAAAATCAATTCAGCAATGTATATAAATCATTACCGCTGCCAATAACTAATAATGGCACATTCAGGTGTATGTATCTGTTTGAATCTGCAGTCCCCTAAGCGCCCTGCCAAATCGCAATCGTTGAGCGATACAATTGCAATTTTTAAGCATACGTTTCACCGTGACTTTCAGGTGTGATCGGCGGGCGCAGTTGGGTTTCCCAATGTGGGGGAGGGGAGGGGGGGGGGGGGACAGCAGCAGGAAGTTTTCCGAATGGGGAGCCATGTGATTTGCATGCGCAACACAATCGCAAACTGCAGCATGCATTACATTTGCGGTTGGGATAAAGATAAATTGATCGCACGACTCTCTGTACAGGGCACTGCAATTACTAAATTAATCCTGGTGCCCCGGCTATCAGTAAAACGCATACACTTTGAAAATCAGATTGAAGCGAATGCAGCATGGAAAGAACCTTAGTGACCTATGCTGAGTAAGAAGAAGAAGACTTTTTTTTGAGTTTTTCTTGCCTTTGCATTTTGTCGCGATTGTGTTTTTCCTACGGAAGTAATGTTAAAGGAACATTATCGATCAACATGTTTTTTTCAATTGAGATAGGAAATGTTTGGGAAGTGCTCCAAAGTACTGTTGTATACATTTAAATGCTTATATCTTTGTTTACTGTTATCTAATTCCTTTCACACTTTTCTGACGGTAATTCTGATGGGAGACTGAGCCATGAGGGGAATTCCCTCACAATGCATCTGTTAACCCTGTGTGTGTGAGAGAAAGCTCTGCCTGTCTCTGACTGAGCTCTCTGCAAAGAAAATGTATCTTATGTGTAACAAACATTTGTAATTGTGTGTGTGAAACTGGACAGGCTTTTTATATAAAACTCCGCTTCAATATTACACTGTTCTTTCTTAGCCTGTCAGAGATTCATACCTCTGCTAATGAGACATTCCAAACGTAGCTAAAATCTACACACAGTGAATTAAAGCTTTTGCCTCTGATATTTAACATGAAAAGTGGCAAAATGTTTACACAGCTACTAAGACATTATTTTTTACATTGTCATCTTAGAACACTTAGTTCCTTTAATCACTTAACGACCAGCCGCCACCGATCGGCGGCTGGTCCCACCTGTGTTTCCATGGAAACGTTTCCTGTCAGTTCACGGAGCGGGACTCCGTGAACAGCCTGCGAGCCTCCGATCGCGGCTCGCAGGCTAAATGTAAACACCCGGGGAAGAAATCCCCGCTGTTTACGTCGTACGGCGCTGCTGTCACAGCCTCTGATTGGCCGGGGATCGCCGGCATCTTATAGGCTGAAGCCTATCTGAGGCGGTACAGGATGGATCACTGTCCTGTACCACCTATATTGAGAAGGGGAGGAAGGGAAGGAGAGGGAGGGGGGGAATATCGCTGCGGAGGGGAGCTTTAAGGCGCACCCCCCCCCTCCCCCGCTAGGCACACGTGAGCGGCGGCGATCAGACCCCCAGCAGGACATCCCCCTAGTGGGAAAAAAAGGGGCGAAGTCTGATCGCCCTGTCTGCCACCTGATCTGTGCGGGGGGCTGAAGAGCCCACCCAGCCCAGATCATACAAAACAGGGCTAGTCGTTAAGTGGTTAAGCTGGAATTCACCCAAAATGAACATACAGAGAAGTATTTACCATGATGCCAGGCCTCGCACACAGGAAAAGGTGTTACAGGTGCAGCATATTTATTGTGAGAGTGCCAAATAATGTTTTGTTTTATTCATTATGTATAGAGTTTAATCCTGCATTGAAGTGCAACTCCTGTCAAAACGTTTCATTTTAGACACAGCAGATGGTTAATCCTTGATCAGGTGTTTATCATAGTCTAGGTCTCTCCCCTCACTTCCTGTTCTCAGCTACCCTGCGGCTGCACAGGGAGCAGAAAGGGATTGCAGAAAAAGAAATCTTAATTTGCTTTTCCACACTGCTATACTTGGTATGTTTCCTCACTGGAGAGATGTCACCCTTCATCCTGCCTCCGTGTCACTGAAGAGAAAGTACGGAGGCATTTCTCCATTTGGAAACCAGACACCAATAAAGGTGGCCATACATCTGTAGATTTGGCGGCTGATCGACCCAACATAAAACATTAGGGGGGCAGCGGCCGGGGCAGTGAGGCGGTGTGGATATCGATCGGGAATCGGCCTGTGGTTTATGGCGGCCAACAGGTCTCTGTCCAATCAGATTCGATCAGAGAGATCTGTCTCCTGGTCGATCGGCTGCCGAAATCACTAGGTGTACAGCCCCTTACACACTCCTATGAGTTCTGGTTCACCATGATCTTGCAGGGCAATCTGTCAGTAATCAGTAAGGCTGTATATTAGCCTCAGTAACAGATGTCAGTAATGGCTCTTTCACACTACAAGTCTGTGCCTTAAAGTGACCCAGAGATCAATAAAAAGACTTTTTTCCTTACCCGGGGCATCCTCCAGCCCCATAAGCATGGATGCGTCCCTCGCCGTCCTCACGTTTGCCTCCCGCAGTCTGTCCCGAATCCTCTGTGTAGCCGCAACAAAACCCCGGTAGACAGCTCAGTCTGACTGAGTGACGTCAGCCGGGGCCTTCTACCCATGCACAGAAGGTCCGCTGCTGACGTCACACAGCCGCTTACTGGAGCAGATTGCAGCTTAACAGTGGACCGCAGGAGGACGGTGAGGGGCGCAGCCATGCTTCTTGGGCTGGAGGAAGCCCCAGGTAACTAAAAAACAGGTTTTTATTCATATCTGGGTCACTTTAAGGTGCCCGCTACCTGTGCAATTTATTTAGTTTTTTTTTCATTCCGATAGAAAACAAGATTGCTTGTAATCACCAGGCGATGGTAACTAGTGCTTGGTTGGGTAAATCAGGAATTTGCTGCATGAAGTGGAACTGAAGATTATAATAAATCAAAGTGTTTCACTTATCTGGGGTTTCTGCCAGCCCCGTGTAGCCTTCCTGTTCAGTGCCGGTCCTCCAAGATCTTCCGTTCTCCAGCCGTCAGCTACTTTAGTTACCATAGACTTGTAAGTTGACGGCAACTGCGCGTATCTTTTTCCACGTTACAGCCGCAACAGCCTACTGCGCTAATCTTTTTCCACATTCCAGCCCGCAATAGCCTCCTGTGCTAATAGTGCAGGAGGCTATAGTGGGCTGTGCTAATAGCACAGGAGGCTATTGCGGGCTGTGCTAATAACGCAGGAGGCTATTGCAGGCTGTGGTAATAGCGCGGGAGGCTATTGTGGGCTGTGCTAATAGCGCGGGAGGCTATTGTGGGATGTGCTAATAGCGCGGGAGGCTATTGTGGGCTGTGCTAATAGCGCGGGAGGCTATTGTGGGCTGTGCTAATAGCGCGGGAGGCTATTGTGGGCTGTGCTAATAGCGCGGGAGGCTATTGTGGGCTGTGCTAATAGCGCGGGAGGCTATTGTGGGCTGTGCTAATAGCGCGGGAGGCTATTGTGGGCTGTGCTAATAGCGCGGGAGGCTATTGTGGGCTGTGCTAATAGCGCAGGAGGCTATTGTGAGCTGGAACAAGAGGGAAAAGATAAACTTAGCTCAAGGCACGCAGGTGACAGGAGAACAGAGGATCGTGGAGGACCGGCACAGGACAGGAAGGCTGCACAGGGCTGGCAGAAGCCTCAGGTAAGTGAAATCCTTTGATTTATTATAATCTTCAGATCCGCTTTAAATATCTGTAACACAACTGGCGCCGGAAGTAAAACAGCAAGACGATTTGGGCCAATACCTGTAGGGGAATTTTCCATCACTTCCTCTCATTCTCACGGGTATCACAGAAGACAGGAAATGAGTGGAAATATCTCAGTTGGGCCATGGTAATGACACACTAACAGTGGCTCTCATCATTCCAGTTTAAAGCTGACCCAAATGTGTATAGATGTGCTTTAGCAAATGACTGGGCTGGAGTTGCACTAAGCTATGAAGGTGCTCCTGACCTTGTATCGAAGTCAGAGTCTGAGCTCTCGATGGCCTTTCCTTTTGCTGGGCTGGATCCTTCGCTGCGCTCCTGCAGCATGGTGGAGGTCAGTACCGGCTCCCGCCTCTGTTCATCTTCCCCAATAACACTGCTGAAATCTTCCAGGTCATCTGTGACAAGACAGAGCAGGAGATCAGCATTTATACAACTCTGGGCACAGTAACAGCTCAGCAACGCACACAATCAGGAAGTCCACTGTGCAGGAGAAAATATCTTCCCTCATAGAGCAGGAGGAAAGAGGGGCCACTGCAACCACCACACATCATGGTGGTCATTCAATCGGGAGCAGGAAATCGATGAGTCACATCAATGTTAGAAAGATATCCCGCTACACTGATTATTCAATAAAAGTCCAATCTTTATTGTAGCATCTATGGACACACAGCAAAACAGCTCATTCGTATCGGAGTAAGCATTGCTACTTAGCTCTACGACTAAGGAGCTATGCTTGCTCCTATACGCGTTATCTCTTTCTAACATCTTCCCTCACACTCATCTCTTCCTCTCAATAAATTATCACTATCCCAAAAAGAGTTTCCAATGTATCTGCCAGTATTTCTATAAATATTTGATATGATTCATGCTTGTGTTTTATTTACTGTTATTGCTCTTTTCACAAGAATGTTCAGAGACCGCCTCTCTCGACATCAACCACAACTGTCAAATAAAAATTCTTATTAGAGAAATAAATGTTTGTGTACCTCTGGAATCCTACAAATAAAGCTACATAAGGGCCGTCAGGGCTGGATACCAAATCGATGAAGCCGCACTTTTGGCTGTGACATCAGTGTGGTGATTTCTATCCTTGAATAATTTCCTATTCATGAAGTTAACAGATTCTCGCAGCCCCCTGCAGGTGCCCGTGCCGTACTTCAGAGACCCTCCGGCCAGCAGCGGTGACCTACTGAAAGCTGGCCGGCACTTCTCATCATGTCCCTGTGGCTGGCAGTGTTATGTGCATGAGTAGTATGAGAAAACTGCTACTACGCATGCGCAGAACACTCCCAGCAACGGGGGTGTGATCAGGGGCCACACATGTGCAGTAGCCTCCGGCTTTCAGGGGTTTGCTGCTGCTTGCTGGAGGGTCTTGGAAGGACAGTGCGGCCACAGAATGACTGCAGGGGTCTGCAAGAAGCCACGGGTAAGTTAAACTGATTTTTTTAGGCTTAAGTAACCCTTTAAGAAGGATAATATAGATCTAATATCTATATTTTAGATTAAGATGGCTTAAAAGTGAAGTTTATTGAACACTTTCATACAAAAACCATAGGTTAAATTTGAACAGTATCAAATGAAAACTAGCCTAAAGGTGGCCATACACTGGCCCGATTCCCGGCCGTTTCGACAGCAGATTCGATCCTGGGATCGAATCTGCTGCCAATCGTTCGCGGTAAACGCCGCCGACGATCCGATTTCCTCCCGAAATCGGATCGGTCCGTCGATCGCGCCGTGCGGGAAATTACCCTCGATCGCCCGCGGTTAAGTGCGCGTCGCTAGCGGCGGCCGATCCGATGAAAAATACATTACCTGATGCGGGCTCCCGGGCGTCTTCTCTGCATCTTCTCAGCGCTGCACCCGCTCCATCCCGGCGCTTCCTGGGTCACTGCAGTGACCCAGGAAGTTCAAATAGAGGGCGCTCTATTTGAACTTCCTGGTCACGGAGTGACACAGGAAGCGCCGGGATGGAGCGGGTGCAGCGCTGAGAAGATGCAGAGAAGACGCCCGGGAGCCCGCATCAGGTAATGTATACGGGGGGGGGGGGGGGGACAGGCGGCAGGAGCAGCTGAACAGATTGTGATCGGTTTCAGGCTGAAATCGATTCACAATCTGTTTGCAGTAAAGGCAGCCATACGATCCCTATCTGATCAGATTCGATCAGATAGGGATCTGTCAGCTGGTCGATCTGATGGCACATCGACCAGTGTATGGCTGCCTTAAGAGATGTTTTGATGGGTGTACTCCTAGGTGCTAAAGCCCCTCCCTCTAAATTTCCTATCATTCAATCCTTGCTCTTAGCATGGGAACACTTCATCAAATACCCACCTAAAACTCAAGATCTTCTTAAACCTATCATTCCATTAACAGCTTTAAACCTTTTCACTCCTAACCTTAACCTCCTCCCTTGGTATAAAGTTAACCTGAAATCTCTCAATATGCTCTTCTCTGGCAGTAAACTGAAAACATTTGCAGATTTACAAAGGGAATATAACCTTCCCCACTCACAACTGTTTACATACCACAGAATATTTGATCTAATTAAATCTAGAAAAGTAAGGGTTCCTCAATTACCAAGCCAGCTCCTAACCTCACTAAATAATAAAGAGGCACAGAAAGGGGGAATCTCTACTTGGTACGAGGCCATCAACGCCCAGGATTCCTCACCTCTACAAAAATATGCACTAGTTTGGTCCAATGATTTGCAAACGCCTATTTCAGCACACGATTTACTAATTTCCTCAGGCAAGGTATTAAAACTCTCTAAAAATAACTCTCACTGGGAAACTTCCCGTAAAATAGTTTTTAGATGGTACTTAACACCAAGAAGAGTGGCCTCGTTCCAATCCGATAGCTCCCCCCTTTGCTGGCACTGCTCATCTAATACAGGAACGCTTCTGCACATGCTCTGGGATTGCCCCATCATAAATAAGTTTTGGCTCCAAGTAGAGTCCCTGATTAAAAAATACTTCTATAGCTCCTTTAAGATCTCACCCAAGCTGGCACTACTACTGATTGACCTCCATCTCCTACTCAAACCCATACAACCGCAAATAGCCCATGTTTTACTATCAGCTATATCCCTAATAGTGACAAATTGGAAATCAGCAAACCAAATCAACATAACCCAAGTGTTATCTGTGGTTAATAGAAACATCTCGATGGAATACAAAATAAGAAGCAGGACATTAGGAGACCACAATAATTTTGTCCTCCCAAAAAACTGGCTGAGTTACGCTAGCCAATTACCACTTTAACTTGGTGAACTGATACCCCTATACTTTTAGCCTTGTCGGTACCTTTCTTCCTCTCTTCTTTCTCTTTTTCTAATCAAATCCTACTTCTTGCTCTTTTCTCTACTAATGCTCTTAATTCCTTCTAGTAGCTATTACCTCGGTTATATGTAGATGAATAGTCACCCTTATAGAAGTGTTGCTATCACTCTAACAACAAAGTCACAGCACTAATAAGTGTCGTAAGCCTGATGGGCTACCTGCCTCGACACTTTATTTTCAACCCCAAAGTTGGTTGTTACCTGTCACACGTTTAGCTAAAACAACTAATCCGGGTTCTTAGGTTTTAGAGTGATTTAAATATTATTCTCATTATTCTTTATCGTTCCTAATGTTTACTGTAATACATTTGTTATCTTACATATATTGTAGTCATATATAAGATTCACAGCTTTTCAACTGCAAGTTTATTTGAATTTTTGTAATTAACATCTGCTCAATAAAATCTTTTATGATGAAAAAAAAAAGTGAAGTTTATTAAGTGGTCCTTAGGGCCCTTTTACACTTAAACGGAACCTGAAGCGAGTAAAATTATTTAAAATAAACACATGACGTAGCTGCAAATGAATATTACATACTAACCTCACCATCAGTTCCCCTGTGAAGCTCACCATTTTCTTCTTACAGTGATCCCTTCCAGTTCTGACAATATTTTGTCAGAACTGAAATATACCAGCTGCTGTCATATAACATATCAGCAGCTGTCAGTTACAACTGAATGTGCAAGGTAATGTCCATGTTTCCCTATGGCTCAAGTGGGTAATATTACAGTTTAACAGTGTGCTGACCAGGAAGCTGTTATGGGGTAACGGCCATTTTTAAAATGGAGGACGGAGAACCTCGCATTAAAAATACTCTGTAACAAAAAAGTTCCCCTGGGGGTACTCACCTCGGGTGGGGGAAGCCTCCGGATCCTATTGAGGCTTCCCCCGTCCTCCTGTGTCCCACGGCGGTCTCGCTGTGCCCCTTCGAACAGCGGGGATGTAAATATTTACCTTCCCGGCTCCAGCGCAGGCGCAGTATTGGCTCTCCGCACGGAGATAGGCGGAAATAGCCGATCGCTGTCGGCCCGTTCTACTGCACAGGCACAAGTCTCCTGAACCTGTGTAGTAGAGCGGAACCGACAGAGATCAGCTATTTCCGCCTATTTCTGAGCGAAGAGCCGCAACATCGCCCTCACTGGAGCCAGAAAAGGTAAGTATTGCAGAGCCTGACAAATTGTTGGCTGTGCGTTCCGTGGGCTGCAGCGAGACCACCGTGGGACACAGGACAGGGGGAGCCTCTTTAGGATCCAGAGGCTTCCCCCTACAGAGGTGAGTACCCCCCAGGGGAATTTTTTTTTGTTACAGAGTCTCTTTAAGTGTAAAAGGGCCCTTCACCTGGCAGACATGCTAGACAGTCAGGGCCAGCAGAGAAGGTGGCTGTCCCCTGTGGTCTGCCGAGGCCGCGTAATGATCGCATGAGTGGCAGCTCCCACAAACATGAGGCCTCCAGTATTTGCAGGGCGGCTGGATCGGTAGAAGGAGCATTTGGGACACTTTGTGAACTTACAAATGGGCTCTAAAGCCTACATAATGGTGTACAATAAATAGGCTGTGTAATGAACTCTTACCCAAAACTAAGGGCTTGTTTCCACTAGGGGTGATGCTGCCCAATGTCACGCATGCAAATCCACAATCACAGTCTACTGAAACCAATAGGCTGCAGAATTAGCGCGCATGAAAAAAACAAACCTAAAGTGCTACTTCAGAAATCCGGACAACGCATCCGAACCTCTGTCCAGCCTCCCATCTCACCTGTGGTTCTCCTCTTCTTTCTATGAGGTGAGATTGTGGGCCGTCTGTCTGGCCTCCTGTCCTTCCCCCTGCGGCTGCTGGCACGGCTGGGTGAGGGGGCCCCCTGCTCACCGGCTGCACTGAGAGATTTCTTATAGGCATGCAGAGGAGCCCAGGTATCATCGTCCTCTTTGCCGTACACCTGATCAGATGGGATGCACTGTGTACACATCTCATCAAAGTACTGCAGGCTGTAAAAGTCAGAGGAATCAGGAAGATCAGCACAAGATAAAGAAGTGCTAAACATACACAGACAAGACAAGACACGAAACATTTATATCACATGTTTCTCCTGGCGGACTCAAAGCACCAGAGCTGCAGCCACTAGGGCGCGCTCTATAGGCAGTAGCAGTGTTAGGGAGTCTAGCCCAAGGTCTCCTCACTGAATAGGTGCTGGCTTACTGAACAGGAAGAGCCGAGATTAGAACCCAAGTCGCCCTCGTCAGAGACAGATCCCTGAAAGAGGATATGTCAGCCATACTGTATCAGAACCCCCCCCCCCCCCCCCACATAGAAGTAGATAAATACTTCCTCTACTTAAATTACATACGTATTGCACTGTTCACGTTTTGATTTTTAGTGATTTTTCTACAGTGAAAAAAAAAAAAAAGAGAATCCTTAGCATTTCCCATTTCAAGTGTGGCTATTTTTAAGCCAATCCTGATGTCATTTCCTCCCTTACTCTCCTCTGCCCGATTTGCCCGGCCATCCCTATAGAAAGTGCATTGTCTCAGCATGAGAAATATTGGCCAATCAGAGAGGAACAGAGGTGTGGGAGGGAAAAACAGGAGGGAAAGAGGCTTCAGCCAATCAGGCTGCATTAGTTAAGTCTGAGGGGAAGTAAGGAAGCAAAAAAGGACAACCCAGCATGCCCTGCCCTTTTTGTGTATCACATTTTTGTGTGTACCAAATAAGAGTCAGGTAAACAGGAGAATGATAATTTATCAACAAGAAAAGTAATAGTGATTTTAACTTTTGGATTGCCCAATTAGTATCCTTATTACTTGTTTACCAGATACAAATAAAGAATTGTTTTTTTATTTTATTACCGACAGTTACACTTTAATCAGTACACTATCAGTACACTATCCGGCCACTGCACTACGAGCATAATAAAGAACAAACATGAAGATGGGTATGAAAAGATTACCTGGGACTTTGTTTTCATCTGGGAGCTTCTATACCACACCAAGATGCCTCTCCGGTGACGGTCAGCTTGTTTACACTAACATGGTGCGATGGGAATACCAATTCTTCCTGTCCTGTCACTAGATGAACTGGGGGAACTTTACAATACATGGCAGCTATGCCATTCTCTAAGGACTGTACTGGATACTGGCACTTTTGTGTGTATAAATAACCACAGGATATGCACATATTATCAAATGGGTAGTTTGACCTGTGGCTGGAATAATATACATTCCTATGTACGCTATGTGGCTACATCTATGATCTGGAAAGCTATATAACTCACAATAGACCTCAGTCACTCACTTATCGCTGAATTATCACACATACCTTCTGTTTTACGAAGGCAAACTACACTGAGCGTTGGCTTTTTAGTAGGAGGGCTTTTCGGTCTCTTTTAGTCCCCTATACTTTCCTAGTGGTTTGGGTCACTCCGAGCTGCTTGGTTACTCTGTTGTACTGCTACAAGTATTACCACTCAGACCAGCCTTTCTCAACCCTTTGACCCTATAGGAACCCCTGCAAGTAATTTTTGGATCTCGAGGAACCCCTGAGTTTACTTTGCAGGTGGCAGGGTCTTTAAAAGCTGGTGTGGCCGTTTCTTCCCTATAACAATGCCCTTCATTATAGTGTCTCTTTATTCATGTACTTTTTATTAAAGAGAACCAGAGGTGGGATTTAATAATAAAAACCTTATAGGAAGGAAATTAAAGGGGTGGATGGTACACACCAAGAAAGCTAATTTACTTGAAAACTGTATACATTTTATTTATCAAAAAAGAAACATTAAAAAAGGCTTTGTCCTATATCCCACTCCCTATAACCTCCACCCCCTGGACTCCCCACATTCAAACCCACAAGCACTCACTGCATTCATCTCCTCAGACACACAAAAGGCCAGTAATCCAGGTGCACCTTGATCTGATAGGGAAAGGTATTTAATATCTGATCACATATATGTTCACTGAAAGTCACTTCTGGGGACCCAGAGGTCACAGTATTCCGTCACAGTTGGAGGCAAATGAAGTATCCACTTCCTAGTTATTCCTCACAAAAGTGTGGTGGTAGCAGTCCCTTACAGGATACAAGCAGCAGGAAACAAGGCACTTGTGAGCCACGGCAGACTATTGCAGCAAACCATAGCATAAGCCCATCATGTCCACAGCAGCTAATCAGATTGGCAAAGCATGAAGCAAAGATGCAGCGTATATAAAGTCCACAGCTGAGTACCCTTTGTACAGGCATAGATGCCTTCAGCTGTCAGTCTTGCAGTAAAAAGCAGCTATGCAGTGGCTCACCATACCAGATGTCGGATCGTATGTCCTTAGATCTCACAGGATGACTGGGCGGTCATACATGGGATTTAATGTTAGTAGGGCACAGAGGCTGGTTGTTAATAATATCACCAGCCTCTGTTGCCGTATAGTGTGTCCCCCAGGCCCCCCCTGCGCTCTGCTGTCTCCCGTAATAAAAACCGTCGTGCTGTTGGATAGTATGCACAACCAGCTTCTGTGCCCTACTAACATTATTATATCCCACCTCAGGCTCTCTTTAATGTTTTCATTATTATTCTGACCACCAATTTAGTGTTTTTTTTTACAGTACCCCCTACTCTACTCCCTACCCAGCGCTCTCTATCATATTTTCCCCCAACACCCACCATGGGTACAAATGCCAAGGAACCCTTGCAAAGTACCCAAGGAACCCTGGCTGAGAAATCCTGCCTTAGAAACAGGCTGTCTGCATGTTGGGTTGATGTGGCTCTGTACAATGTATAAGCTGAAGGTATGCTATTGCTATACACCAGCAGTTCTGGAGGTGCGCCTGGATTCAGGGGCATAAAGATAAATTGAATATTCGGTAGTGATGCATTGTGGGAGACCACAGTCGCTCACTAAAAGCTGAATTATTGCAAATACCTTCTGTTTTAAAAAAGGCAAACTACAAAGCAACCCGCTTTTTAGTAAACAAACACAGAATATTTATATCGTGCTTTTCTCCTGTTGCACTCAAAGCACCAGAGCTGCAGCCACTAGGGCATGCTCTATAGGCAGTAGCAGTGTTTAGGGAGACTTGCCCAAGGTCTCCTACTGAACAGGTGCTGGCTTACTGAACAGGCAGTGTCACGGAACAGCCGTGAGAAACGTGGGCGAATTGGAAGGATCCGCGCAGTCCAATTTCTGATCGCTTTCTGGCTAAATTTGTGCAGCCATTACAGGAATCAGAACTGGGTTTTCTTTTTTTTCTCTTTCCCTCCTTTCACCAAAAGGCACTAGCCTGACGCAGAGTGTCCCCGGCTTCAAGCTGTGCTGATGGCCCATCCATCAGATAGAGTTGATAAGCACGATGACAGAAACAATCTAGTTGGGGAAAAAATCAGACATTCTGGCTCTCCTCCCAGCAGGGGAGCTGACACGTAGCTTGCTGCCACAAGCTTCAAAAGAAACGTCACCTAGGAATGACCTGCTATAAATCCCAGAGGTATCTCATATGCCATAAACTGCTATATGTGTCATATTTTCTGTGTTGCCAGGCTGGCAGACCCTCCAAACTAACAGAGCATGCTTGGCCCTATCTGGCGCTGGTTCTGTAGAAGTTTCAGAACATTCGGAGGTAAAGACTGCCAGTTAGGCAGTTCGAAAGTGCCCTGATGATACCACAGGGGTCCCACCCCTCATGTTTGGTATCAGGCTGCTGGGTAAATCGAGACAGACCTGAAAATGTTAGTAAATCTGCCCTGACCTGTACGGTTCTGTGAGATAGAACCCATATATGGTTAGATATGATTTCTGGTCCCCAGGACAAGGGGAGGACTCATCTCATATTCTAAGGGGGTGTGTGGCTCCCGCCCTCACTCCCTCCTACTGGATCAGGGGCATAAGAATGGCAGAGGAGACAAACTCCGTGTCCTCCACCCTGAAACATCATCCTGATTTTATCTGTGCCAGCTTAAGGATATGCTGGCATCCACCTGGTCTGAACTCTGAACTTTGATTGAAACCAAGAACTTTACAAGTTTTCCCACAATAGGACATCTTTCCACAAATCCTAAGTATTTTCTTCCTTTTATTTCATACAGGCTATTAATGTTTCAATAATTGTTGATTTTAATAATTTTCTGTATATATTAATTATTTATATTGCTTTCAATAAACCGACGCTATCGTCAGTTGTTGTTCCAGCTACCCTAATATTCAGCATACCCAGGAACTGAACTCAGATCTCTGAAGAGACGCTACTATTGTTGATATCTAGACAGAATAGAGTGTGTTTAACCGTTTTATTCGCAGGACTAGTCAGTCAGCGGGTTCCTCTGTCCCATGGTAACAGAGGTGGTGGCAGTTATACCCTGAACTAGTGTGTAAAGTTGTATTTCCGTAACACACAGGCTCCCTTCTGGTCGGGCTGCTGCCCAAATTTCTGTCTGTTTCTGCGCAAAGATCGCGACCAAAGCTTGCATGGTCTGTGTGCTGAAATCGATTGGAAGGCAATTTGCGGTCTGACCACTAGGGCTCCTGTGACAGGCAGAGCCAAGATTTGAACCCAGGTCTCCCGTGTCAGAGGCAGAGCCCTTAACTAGTAGGAGGGCTTTTCAGGACTATTTTAGTCACCTATACCTTCCTAGTAAATTTTGGTCACCCTGAGCTGCTTGGATACTCTGCTGAACAGGTCCCTGAGGAAGGAATATTGTGAGGACATCAAGCATGGTTTTATGAATATGGATGATCAGGATGCAAATAAGCATGAGTTTAGAGAATGAATTATGAACTATTTAGATGCAAATATATGATAAAATTGTAATTAGTTGCCCTGATTTGCACCCTACTCATTTTCTTTCATATTAACATTTGAAAATAGGAAATATATCAATTTGATGAGAATCAAGTTTAGAGTCAAACATTTTTTTAGTAGAAAAATTCATATATTTACATAGATCTGTACATCAGTCATAAAAAAAATGGACAAATGATTTAAAAAAAAGAGGGACAGGGTCTCCAAAGAGGGACTGTCCCTTCAAAAGAGGAACAGTTGGGAGCTATGATGCAATATTTACTCACACAGCTTTCTTGTCCTGCTGGAGAAGCTTGGGTGAAAATTCGCTGAGCACATCCAGGAAGAGCAGATTCTGGGGAGACCAAGCAGCGCCCTCTGCAGCCCGCAGGCAGAACTTTACACCGTCTCTGGAAGGAGAACAGAAAATGACATTTCGTGGTCAACCAGACGCTGACAACTCTGATTTCCCACAAATCGTACGCAGCTTGGAAATGGACCAATGAGATGCAGCAGCTGCCACATTTGATTGCTTCTTTGTCAAGTTGCTTAAAATGTCCATAAAATAGAAATCAGCTTGGATTTACTGGCTTTTATTGACCATTCCTACAAGTTATGTCATTGCCCTTCGTAAAGAAAAATATCTAAAAACTATTGGGGGTTGATTTACAAGCTGTATCTCATGTTTCATCTTATGTTTATAAAGCCCTTTAAAGCAAACTTGAATTGGAATAATACTTAGATAAACTCCTGGTGGACCAAACCATTCCATTTGGTCTGAGCGCACATTCCGAACCACGCATGCGCAATGAAAGGAAGTGCTTGTCCTCAAGTGATTCCTATTCCTGGGCATGTGCAGTTCAGAACATGCACATCCCTAGTGTGTATGAATTTGTGCACAGCCACGACCATTACCTGCTGAGATGATTGTTTAAATATTAAAAATGACCAGAGCAGGGAGCAGGAAAGACCCCGAAGGCAATGAGCAGCGTTTCTGCCTAAAGAGGCGCTCAGAACTCGACTATTTTTTTTGCAGCTGGCACTGAATATTGGCCTGAGGAAGGGCGGGTCTATTCCCTCAAAATGCGTCACAGTAGTGAATCAAAAGTAGTTTCTTTTCATATACCTTTTACATTGTCATCGGAAAGGTAAGTGGGTGGATACCTTTTATATGACCACTCCTAATTTAAATATTAAAAGTAAACCTGAACTGAGTAAAATAATTTAAATAAACATGTGATGTGCAAAGGAATGTTACATACTTATGCTAGGTACATACCATACAATTTTCTGGCAGGTTTACCTGCCAGATCGATTATTTCCAACATGTCCGATCTGAATAACAATTTTTCAATCTTTTTTTCAATCGTTTTTCAGATCGATTTTTGTTCAGTTCTATGAAAAATCGATCGAAAAAAAATTGGAAAATCAATCGAAATTCAGATTGGACATGTTGGAAATAATCGATCTGGCAGGTAAATCTGCCAGAAAATTGTATGGTGTGTACCTAGCATTATGAGGTTTTTTTTGGTTGATTTTTGATTCATTTTTCTGCTCGATTTCCCGCTCGATTGTCTTATCTTTTCCTTTCAATTTCCATTCACTTCTAGGAGAAATTGAGCAGTAAAACGATTGAAAGTAATATCGGACATGATGGTAATTATCGCAAAAACGTATTGTGTGTACCTAGCATTACATTGCTGTCACTTCCTTTCAGAAGCTCACCGTTTTCTTTTAACAATGATCCCTTCCAGTTCTGATAAGATCTTAGTCACACTCGTCTCTCAGGAAGCTGAATTGTCCGGCAAAAAAATGAGTTTCACTTACTTGGGGCATCTACCAGCCCCATGCAGCCATCCTGTGCCCTCGTAGTCACTCACTGCTGCTCAGGTCCCCCTCCGCCAGCTAGTTTTGTTTTTGCCGACCCCTGGGTCGGCGGGCCGCATTGTGTACATTTTTACGCATTCCCACGGACAGTATAAAGTACAACTGATGTGCTATGTAATGTCCACGTTTCCCTATGGCTCAATGCATATTACTGGTTGCTAACCCAGAAGCTGTTATGAGGTCATCGCCATTTTTAAAATGGAGGATAGAGAATTTCATTGATCACAGAAGACAAGAAGGAGGCAGAAGAGGAGAAACAGATCAAAGAGTAGACTACACAGGAGGTAAGTATGACCTGTGTATGTTTATTTTGACTTATTTTTTTAGTTCAGTTTTGCTTTAATATTTCTGTACAAGATGCTCAACTTTAGGTAATACTGGTCATATCCTCTTGTGGAGCCTTCTCTAGTCCTGGTGCCTAATTATTTACATAACCTGTTTTAGACCAGGGCCCACTATAGATTGATAATTGCAATTGCAGCGTTTTTGCTAGCATTCCATTGATGGTGTTGTCAAGTGCCATATGTAACTGCACTTGTGGGCAATTCTGTAACCATTCATTATGGAATGTACTGGATGTTCCTTTTTTTGTATTTTTTTTAACTGTTATTTGTAGCCTGCTCTGCAATTATACCGGTTAATGTTTGGCTTCCGGAATAAACTGTAATTAAAGTGAACCTGAACTCTTGCACAGGACACAAGTAAAACATAGCAGAAATGCCTCTTATATGTATTTAACTACCTGAAGACCGCTCCACGCCAATGGGCGTCAAGTCCTGGGGCTGCAGTTTGCAGGAGATCGCGCGCAGGCTGATCATTTCCCTCTAATCTTTTTAAGGTCCTCATTTAGGCTGGTTTCACACCAGGACGTTGCGTTAGAGGAGACGTTAAGGTCGCATAACGTGCCCCTAACGCAACGCCTGGTGGTGTTGGAGCAGGACGCTACCAAAAGCCGCGTTACAAGCAGCTCTTGGTGCGCCTGCTCTGTAGGAGGCACTGCGGAGACCACGTGAGCAGAGCTCTCCGCATCACGTGGTCCTGCCAGCCAATCAGCGGCCGCTCCAAGAAGAAAACACTGCAAGTGCAGTGAATATTAAGTAGCCATGTGCCTGGCTACGTAGCGGCCTCTCCCCGCCTCCTCTCCGTCCCCAAAATAAAAAAACCCACCCGTACTAAGCATGTGCAAACAGTCTAACGAGGCTTAGCCGCGTGTAAAGTACTGCATGCAGTACGTTATCTGGACGTGAAGCGTTACAATGTAACGCAACGTGGGCACTGTGAACAGCCCATTGATTTTTCATTGCTGTGCGTTGGGGTGCGTTACAAGCTGCTCTAACGTGCGCCTGCAACGTCCCACTGTGAAAGCAGCCTTAACGTTTGATCGTTTCCTGATAGTAATAGGAAACGATCAAACGTTAAATGAGGACCTTAAAAAGATTAGAGGGAAATGATCAGGTATGCAGGACGTCCAAGCCCTCAGAGAAGCCACGCTGCTGTAGTATACTGATGTGCCTGAATAAAAGCAGACTTTCGGTCTGTGAACTGGTGGCCACATTGAAAGGAATACCAGATGCACTACTGTAACTTCTTATTTGATTTGAGGAGAACTGACTGTTCCTGCTCTTTAGCAGTTAGCTGCATACTGGATGATTCTTTAGGAGGGGCGGTGAGCGCCGTATCAACTTGGAATATAAGTATTTATATAAAAAAAAAAATAAACAACTGGGGGGCGATCAGACCCCACCAACAGAGAGCTCTGTTGGTGGGGAATCACTAGTGTGCTGTGTTGTGCGGCCCTGCAGCTTGGCCTTAAAGCTGCAGTGGCCCTTTTAGTAAAAAATAGCCTGGTCATTAGGGGGGTTTAGCACTGTGGTCCAGAAGTGGTTAAAGAGTTTAGCCTGTGTAATTCCCCCTCATTTGTGTCTAATCACTAGTTGTAATTTGATCTCTCAGCTGTGTCACATGACTGCCTATGGCAGATAAGCCCATTTAAAAGCACAGGCAGTAAACAATATGTCTGCTTCCATGAATCAGGAAGTAGACACACTGCAGATTTATTGCAGGATCAACTGTAACAAAGAAATGTTTTTTGCTTATACGTTATTATGCTGTTGTGTATGTTTAGAGCAGAAAGGAGTACTGCGTTCAGGTCCGCTTTAAAGTAAATCTGTAAAAACAAAAACAAGTAACACAACAGGGCAAGAGCTGCACATGAGCGTGAGCTGTATGTCCCACACAGATGATGCTGTGACAGATGGGTGAACCAGTCTGGGGGCTGCACCATGAAGGGTAGTGCAGTCTGTGCTGTGCTATAATACTCTTGGATGGGCCACTCTAGAGAAGGAAGCAGACCAGTGATGTGTGCTGCTCTCACTTGTGAATGAGTAGCACGTCCTGCCGATTCCTCAGCTGATCTGGGCCCAGCAGGAGAGAGAATCGTCTGGCAAGGTCCCGGATTTCCAGGAAAGTCTGGGCATAGCGTCTGTCCGGGGATCCGTTCTCTGCACAGAATCCTGTGAATGACTGCGGAAGAATATACAATTAGTATGCGGGGGGAGAGAAGCATAACAGGATTCTGGACGGTTCTATTTTGCTTTTGTTTGAAAAAAAGTTATATGTTTACTCAAATACAGTTTTCACACACACTATAGGTACACATGTATGTCTACGTTACCCTCTATCGAGGGAAGGAGTCATGCACCCTGGAGGTGAGCAATTAAAAGCAACTAAAGTGAGAAGAATATGGAGGCTGCCATATTTATTTCCTTTTAAACAATACCAGTTGCCTGGCAGCCCTGCTGGTCTATTTGGCTGCAGTAGTGTCTGAATCCCACCAGAAACAAGCATGCAGCACACTTGTCAGATCTGACAATATTGTCAGAAACACCTGACCTGCTGCATGCTTGTTCAGGGGCTATGACTAAAAGTATTAGAGACAGAGGATCAGCAGGACAGCCAGGAAACTAGTATTGCTTAAAAGGAAATAAATATGGCAGCCTTCATATCCCTTTCATTACAGTTGTCCTGTCCCCCTTGCGATAACTCTGACTTGCATGCAAAATTCATGCAAACTGTATACAGCTTGGAATTGAGCCTAACAAAATCCACAGGAAGCGCATTTGGTTGGTTCCAATTCCAACCTGCATATGTTTTGAATGAAATTTGCATGCAAGCAGTAATTATCTGCATCTCACTGGCCAGCTCATATTGCCAGTTACAGCTGTTTAGCACTGTCTGCACTTTGTGGAAGGTCTGCGATCCGCTGTGCTGGCTCTATCATGGAAATCCCTGGGGTATGTTTCCTCTAGTCTGATCGCAGGTGTCAGGGCCCATTTCCGCTATCGTGAATTCGCATAGCAATACAAGTGAATGGGACTGTTTCCACTTGTCAGGATTCCTTTGCGTTTTTCTGTGCAGAAAAAATTCGCACGGCAGAGCCATCAGAATTCGCATGCCGCTATGCGAATCGCATACAATGTATTTAATAGGAAATTCGCATGCGGTTTGGGTATGCGAATTTTCATGCAAATTCGCATAGAAACAATGGAAAAATCACACCGGCACTGCCATGGTTAAATTCGCATACATTGTCATCCATGCGAATCCGCATACAAATTCGCATAGAGCCGCATGCAAAATTCGCATCCACATGCAAATTTTTACCGCGACGATTTCCACCGCACAAGTGGAAATGCAGCCTCAGTCCTGCCGCAATATTTGAGTGTTTCCATTGAAAGTATAGGATTGCAGAAAATTCCTGATGAAAAACAGTGCACTGAGAATTCCCTGCGATTTACACATTAACAAAATTGCAAAAATTAATTCTTTCCTAGTCAATTCAGTGAAAAAAAAAATCGCTTAAGGCCTCTTGCACACTACATGCGATTCAGTTTTATCTGATCCGATTTTGTATTCCGATTAAAAAACGTACTGCATGCTGCTAAGATTTTTAATCGGAATCCAAAATCAGACGTATGATAAAAATTCGGAATCGCATGTAGTGTGCAAGAGGCCTAACACAACCACAAAAAGAAAATGAAGAGAACTGCATGCTGGAAAGTTAGAATGATAAAATTGCGCGGCGTTTCCGTGTGGCATTGGAGAACAGCCCTAAGATAAAAGCCATACAGATAATTTCTCTGTTTGTGTCCCCTCCCCCCCTTTCCTTCTCTGAAGACTTTACCAACACAGCTCCTCCCCCTTACATGGCACCGGAGCAGCGGGCAGGCTCAATGCACCCGCGAGCTGTCACATTTCAGGAGTCTGATCATTACGCCATGCTGGGCTGGCCGTCTATACGCATTAACCGGAGATCATCATTGTCTGAGCTGCTTATCATAGATGGTATTAATGAGCAGATGGCCTGACGCAGGTTACAGATGTTGTCCTGGTTTCCACATAAAACTTGTGATATGCAACTAACCTCTTCCGATTTCTACTGTTATCTAGCCTGCTGCACTGACAGCAACAAAACACAATCCACACAATTACATTTCACACTTAAAGTGGATCCGAGATGAACTTTTATTCATTGCATAATTGTGTTCCTTTCATATAGTTTATAGGGCATTCCTCAAGCCAAATACTTTTTTTGTTTTGTTTTAATACTCTTATTCCCTATAAACTAAATAAGCCTCGCCCACAGCTCATTTTGTGCCTTGGCACTGTAGCAAGGGCTTATGGGAGCTCAGTCTGGGCAGGAGGAGGAGGAGATTACTAACCAGAGATTTCAGAGGCAGAGGGGAGGAGGGAGGAGGAGAGGGGACTGGATTTACACACAGGCAAGCTGATAGCATCTCCAGCCCTCAGCCTGTGACAATGTGACAAACAGAACATGGCTGCCCTCATTGTATCATTGGAATAAATAATCATAAACTTTTGAAGCTGTTTGCAGCTAGATTTGCTGTGTAAACTATCTAAACTTTAGATAAGATATATAGACAGGTGACTTGTATGGTTAGTTTTTCATCTCGGATCTGCTTTAATAAGTGTGACTACAACGGAACACTGGCATTTTTATGTCATATTAACTGCAATGAAGAACAGGACAGAGAACGGATCCAATTTTATAAATAGGAGCCGCCGTTCCAACTTGTGAGATTACAAAGCATTTGTTGTGCTAAGCGGAATGCAATCTTCTGAGGTATGTGATTTTTCTCGGAAACCGGATGCATTTCCCATATAGCCTTTGGAGGTAACGCATCTGCACCCGGAGCTCCAACCGATCCACAGACAGATCATCGGAGCGCTTCCTATACGGTCTGCTCCCGCTGGAGTCCAGCTCAAGTGGGACGCTAGCCTGACACACTACCTAGCCAATGTGAGCGAGGAAGACGCACAGTAACAGCTTCAGTCTTGTCTGGAAGCCGCTAGTGCAGTGCAGGGTGGGTCTCCCCAGTAATCCTTTTGGAGCTGAATAGCACTGCAAAAAGTGCTGAATAAATTTCCTACTTTTTATACTCGTTCTGTGAACCTCCTTCTTTAAAGAGGATTTGTGATTAAAAAATAATCCATCTGTAAGGGGCTTGCCTCGTGAGTGGGAAGTCTTTGGATCCTAATGAGGCTCCCCCATCCTCCTCCATCCCTCCGTTACTCTGCCCGGGCCTCACGAGGCTCCCCCATCCTCCTCCATCCCTCCGTTACTCTGCCCGGGCCCCACGAGGCTCCCCCATCCTCCTCCATCCCTCCGTTACTCTGCCCGGGCCCCATGAGGCTCCCCCATCCTCCTCCATCCCTCCGTTACTCTGCCCGGGCCCCACGAGGCTCCCCCATCCTCCTCCATCCCTCCGTTACTCTGCCTGGGCCCCACGAGGCTCCCCCATCCTCCTCCATCCCTCCGTTACTCTGCCCGGGCCCCACGAGGCTCCCCCATCCTCCTCCATCCCTCCGTTACTCTGCCCGGGCCCCACGAGGCTCCCCCATCCTCCTCCATCCCTCCGTTACTCTGCCCGGGCCCCACAAGGCTCCCCCATCCTCCTCCATCCCTCCGTTACTCTGCCTGGCCCTACGAAGTTTGGCGAGGTAAATATTTATAAGAATTTTGTGCATACAAATTGGCCATTGACACCTATTTCATCTTGTCCCAAATAATGTTATCTTTTTGCACAATTCACCTCAACATACAAACTGCTCCTCTCAGTAACCAGTTCACAGGCCGCATTAAAATCTTTTTCTGCGCAGGAAACAACATTTATTAAATATTTACCTTCCGCGATCCTGCGCAGGCGCAGTAGCCGCTCTTCCTTCGGGTTAGGGTGGAAATAGCCAAACCGATTGATCCGCTCCACTGTGCATACGTGAGTCCTTTGCGCCAGCCAAGTAGTAGAGTGGATCCGGAGAGGTAAACTAATCAAGCCTTGCTAGGCTTGTCGGGGGGAGGATTTGGGGGAGCCAGCGCTGGACGGACTGCCTGCAGCTACAGGGGAGGGAGAAGCCTCATTGGGACCCCGAGGCTTCCCCCTCCCGAGGTAAGCACCCCCCAGGGGACTTTTTTTTTTTTTAATACAGAGTCTTTGAGGTAGGGCCTTTAAAGTACATTATATATAGACTCACTATAGTCGTTTGTGTTTTTGGGTGCTCCAGCTGGCAAACAGTCTTACTACAAAACTCCTGAGGATCGCTTGAAGTGTGCTGCCGATATGTAAAAAAGCTTTTTAAATATGCAACAAATAATTCAAATGAACACAGATTAAAATTTAAACGGACCTCAGCTCAAACCCTTGCTAAGGAACTCACTCCACAAGGGCTCTTGTAGAGTAAAAACTGTTTTGGAGCTGCGACCGCCACATCCATTCCAAAGGCCGAGAGGGGAGGATACATTCTCATATGAGTGGTTGCCTCCTGGAGCAACCCATGTTTGTAAGCATTGTATTTAATTGTTACAACTTTGCCAAATCCCCGGCTACACTTCCCCAGATCAGGCTCCCGGTGTCCGTGTGCGTTTCTGTTGGTTACCTGGGTCAGTGTCAGCAGGATGGTCATGGTGCTCTCCTCTTTACTCACTGAGCGCGATCTGTGGAGGGTTTCCTTAATGATGTCTCCATAAAAAATGAAATACTGGAAGAGTGAAAGGACAACACGCTAGAAAACAGTGGGCCAGATTTATCAAAGCAATTTCAACAGTTCTTTTTCCCTTATACTTGATCAGTGCTGTAATCTGCATGTGTTCTGAGAGTGAATTCTCTACTTACAAAATAAGAAGACTTTTACATTAGTTTTGCATGGATTTCTAGAAATGTCATACTGGTAAAACGGTGAGAAAAACCAGTGCTAATCTGTGAATGAAATAGGAAGTGTTTTATACCATGTCTAAAACTCATGCAAAGCTGCCGACACTGGGAGATGAGCTGTCAGCTTGTGCTGTATGTGGTGTTTTATTCCCCACATAACGGATTTAATCTTCTCTTTTGCAGACAGCAGCTATACTGTGAGATCTTTATTAAGCAGAAATATCTGGACTGATTGATATCATTAAGTCCACCCTACCCTAAGAAGTGCTTTGACTGATGCTGTTTTCCCATCAATTTTTTTTACTGTGTTAGGCCTCGTTCACCTTGCGTTCGGCTCACGGTGGCAGTTTTTTCCCCGTGTTTTTTTTAAGCGTTTTCCTGCGATTTTCTGAGCTCGTTTTTGTTGGCGTTTTTGTAAGCGCTTTTGCAGAGTGCTTCCGTCTTTTGATCTGGAAAAAAATCCAGAACAAATAAAATGTATTTTTTTTTTAAATGCTCACGCAAATCGCTTGGCAAAGCGATTTTGTGAACATTTTGCGATTTTCCTATACCTTCCACCGAGGCAAAACACCTTAAAATTGGCCCAAGCACCGCTTTCCCCCCCCCCCCCCAAAAAAAAAAAAAAAAATCGCAAACGAACCGCTCTGATATGAACGCTCTCATAGAGAATCTTTGCACAAGCGCTTTCAGGGCGATTTTGAAAATCGCTCACGCTTAAAATTTTACAAAAACGCCTATAATGTGAACAAGGCCTCAAAGAGAGTCTGAAGCGTTTTTAAATACTTGTTTTATGCAGCAGGCCGCTTCAGCATTATAATCCAAACTGATTTGTCGCATTCCCGTGGCAGAACAAGGTATTTATCCCCCAAAATCCCGGGGTAAAATTCTTCTAGCCTTCCTGGTAGAGGCAGAGCTTTGAGCTGTAGCTCTGCCTTTGTTTCAGTCAATCTTCGTCGAACTCCGCCTCTCCCCGCCTCCCTCAGTCTTCTTTCACTGAGAAGGGCGGGGAGAGGTGGAGATCGGCGGAGATTGACTGGAGGCAGAGCTACAGCGCAAAGCTCTGCCTCTACCTGGCAAAAAAAATCCACGACCTGGAAAATCGTGGAATTTTGCCCCGGGATTTCATGGGGATAAAGACTTTGTTCTGCAGCGGGGATGCGGTGAATTCAGACAGTACATCTTACCTCACTCAGACTGCATCAATTCAGAAAATCTTACCGTTTTAGAACAGTATTATAAATTGCACCTTCTTAAAACATCTGCGACAGTTCTGCATGATTTCTAAAATTTTCCTCTCAGACACCATTGATAAATTTGACCCATTGTCTGAATCCATAAGGAATCATAATCTATAAAAAACTGTCAAGTACTGTATGTCTAAAATGGAGTGGAGATCAAGAAAGCAGTGCTCCTGTGTTAACTGATTTTTACCCAGTTGTAAGATACTTGCATGTGACTTTAAATCCCCAAAGCAAACAGGATGATAAGTGAATGTAAAGAGAGTAAAGATGCAAAGATGTGGACAGAAGGCTATCACGTGGGCCAAATGTTCTTCTCAGTGCAGCACAGCCTACTTTCCTCTCCTCTTTGGATTCAGTGGGTGTGTCATTCCAATGTGTCATGTGACACCCAAACCAAGAACAACAGATGCCAGATTACATTTCCCAGAATCCCTTGTAGATGAAACTAGGTGTCCACACAAGGAGGCGGGACTTACAGTTCACAGAAAGCAGGTGATGTTTCAGTTTAAGATACTTTAATACTTATAAGTTGCACTAATAGCTCCAATCCCTTCCCTTGCACTTATAACCCCCCCTTCATGTGTCCCTCTCGCCCACCCGTAATGTGTCCGAACCTTCCTTTCCCCCCCCACCCACCGCTATAAAATCCCTGTATATCTTGCACTTTATAAATAAGTTTTCATAATAATCAATGTCTTTCCTTTGAAAATTCACCTGGATCCTGTTTGATCTTTCAGCAGAGTATAAACACTGCAGAAAGACAATAGATGCTCTGATAAATGATGGTATAAAAAGCTCCTGCCAGACAGGCACTGAGCAAGTCCTGAGACTCTATATGGACCAACGCTGGAAGGAGTGAGAAGCCTGTAACTCCTGACCTTAACGTAGTACTTGAAGACCTCGCTGGCGTAGCGCAGCTCCAGAATGTTGTACAGGATCAGCTTGCAGTATCCCGCCAACAGGTTACGCCTGTTATGCACCATGGCAATCTGCTTTATTTCATCCCCTGCAAAAGGCAGAAAAAGAGTACCGTAGGTTAAAGTGGGATAAATCTCTGACATAACATTCAATAAAAATGTGCTTTTCTACTTACATTTTATTGCATAGCTGCTGTATTTATATATTAAAATCTATCCTGTGATTACTTCTCAACTGCACACATACTAGAAGCAGTGAGAGCTTAGTTTCGGCAGTTTGGTAATGTTTACTAAATGTCTCTGACAGAAGAATGTAAACAAAAGATAATGTTATCACCACTTCGGATGCATCCAAAAGCTGCCCATGGAAGCAAGGAGCTTTCCACTGAAGAGCAAAGTGCTGTGTTTAACTGATTGAATGCTGTTCTGCTACAATTTTTTTGTGTGGTAGTAGATTTTGTGCTGTAAATAATCTTTTAGAGCTAAAGAAGAAATGCGGAGTTTCATACCACTTATAAGTTTAAAAACCTTGGCCCATATGCAGTTAACTTTTTCTCTTGAGTTTTCTCCAACATTATAATTTCCAACATGTCAATAAAATGCCTCTTAAACCACCAGCAAGCAAGAAAATATGCTAAATAATTTTGACTGTAGTTTTTCACCTAACTTTTTGGTACTTTTTCAATGGCAAAGTGCTGAAAAGTTATTTCAAATTGAAGATTACAAATTATCTACTAGGAGAAAACTCAGTTGCATATGGGCCTTTGTGATTCTCTTAAAGAAAACCTGTAACTACAAAAAGTTCCCTTGCGGGGTACTCACCTCGGTAGGGTGAAGCCTCTGGATCCCATCAAGGCTCCCCCGTCCTCCTGTGTCCCACGGCGGTCTCGCTGTGCCCCTCCGAACAGCGGGGATGTATATATTTACCTCCCCGGCTCCAGCACAGTATCCGATCCACGCTCAGAGATAGGCAGAAATAGCCGATCGCTGTCGGGCCACACTACTGCGCAGGCGCAAGTCTCCTGAGTCTGTGTAGTAGAGCGGACCTGACAGAGATCAGCTATTTCCGCCTATCTCCGTACGGTTTGCCGCAACAGCGCCACCGCTGGAGCCAGGGAAGGCAAATAAATCAGGGCTTGTCGAGGAAGGATTGCGGGACACTTCGGGGGAGCCAGCGCTGGACTGCCTGCAGCTACAGGGGAGGGGGAAGCCTCATTGGGACCCTGAGGCTTCCCCCTCCCGAGGTGAGTACCCCCCAGGGGAAATTTTTTTTGGCTACAGAGTTTCTTTAAGTGTTACTAGGTGTTAGTGATGCACAATGACAAATCACTCAACAATATCCCGGGGCTGCATAAGAGACTACACTCCCTGCTTACATGAAGGCGAATATTATGAAATACACTTTGTTAAACAAGGAGCCAGGTCACCAATCCTGTGGTAATACACAAAGCGTTACCTTCTATTTCCTCAGCACTAGTGAACACGTGATCCACAAGGAAGCCAGCAAGTTCAGCCTGGAGGGCCAGGTCAGGGGTGTAGACAAGAGGCTGAAAATGGGACAGCTCGCCGCGGCTTAGCCGATCGTTGAAAACCACCAGCAGATCGCTGAGAAGTATAAATGCCTGAAAGAAGACGTACGCTTGCTACAAAAGGCAGAAGAAAGGAAGGCTGGAAGAATAATGAAGTACACAGAAGAGAATGACAGAAGAAACACGGTATAGAGAAGATGATTATAGAAAAAAGTACACAGAAGAAGATGACAACACCAGAAGAGAGAAGTATACAGAAGATGACAAAGTTAGTAATAAGAAATGTACAGGAGATGGTGACGCCAAAAGAGAGATGTATACAGAAGATGACATTAGAAATTAGAAAAAAAAAAAAAAAAAAATAGAAGATGATGTCAAATGAATGCAAGATGTGTATCCTGCATATAATTAGGCTTTGCACACCTATGTTGATAGTCATTCAGATGCAGCCCGTTTTGGGAGGCGCTGACCCCTCTCCCTGCTGTTAAAAAAAAATGTAAGTTTACCTTACGGCTATCTGCTCCCTTATTTTATGTGTGCATTCCATTTTTTTAGAGGTTAGGGCTCTAGTGCATAGTTGTAGCATCTTTTTTTAATACAAGGTGTGTATGTTGCCTCTGTGTGCTCTGCACGCCTCTGTTGGTAGTCATTCAGATGCGGCCTGGTCTTAGGATATGCTGCCATCTCTCCCGTCAGTTACACTTTATGTTAGTCTATTTTACCTGCTCTCTGACACTGCGATGAAGATCAGACAGACAACTCTGACACAAGCTGCAGAATAAGCGAAACTTCTTCTTCAAAGCAGAAACCTCCTCCTAATGAAAGAAGAACAGTGAGGGAATTATATAGTTGTCATCCCGCGGGCAGTATATTCATGCACGCAGGACTTCATCTAAAGTCCCAGAGGTGTAGATATATGTACCCCCAGGACCACGCCTGGGCGGGTGCTGCGGGTGCATTACACCCAGACGCCTCTTTCTGTCAGGTGCCGCCCGGCCGCCGCTCACCCCCTCTGGCCGCCGCTCCCTCCCTCCAGCCGCGTCCATTGGGCGCAGGGGGGCGTGGCGCCCCAGGTGACTGACACCCAAGGGGGTGTCGCCACGACCCCCCATGGTGGGGAAGAGCAGCGCTAGAAGGAGGGGTGGGAACAGCGGCGGGGAGGGGGGACAGATCCCACCCTCCCTCACCTGGGTCCCCTCCTTCTGCCTCACTTCCCCACTGCTGGCCACCCGGTTCATCTCCCCGCTGTGGGGACCGCCTCCCGGAGGCAGAGCAGGGCTATGGCAAGATGGCTGCCAAAGCCCTGCTCTGGAGACTATTTGTGTATCCAGTACAGGGCTTCGGGCGCCATCTTGCCGTAGCCCTACACTCTGCCTGTCAGCGCGGGAGATAGTCACTGGAGGATCGTCGGGGAGCTGGAGGCCGGCCAGGTGAGTGAATTTTTTTTTCACAGCACTGCTCCCCACATAACTTATTTTCTGGTGAATGCTGTGCACATAGCGTTTATTTTCTGGTGAATGCCCCCACATTGCAATTATTTTCTGGTGCATGCTCCCCACATAGCGATTATTTTATGGTGAATGCCCCCACTTTGCGATTATTTTCTGGTGATTGCTCCCCACATAACTATTATTTTCTGGTGACTGTCTCCACATAACTATTATTTTCTGGTGACTGTCCCCACATAACTATTATTTTCTGGTGACTGTCCCCACATAACTATTATTTTCTGGTGATTGCTCCCCACATAACTATTATTTTCTGGTGATTGCTCCCCACATAACGATTATTTTCTGGTGATTGCTCCCCACAACGATTATTTTCTGGTGATTGCTCCCCACATAACTATTATTTTCTGGTGATTGCTCCCCACATAGCGACTATTTTCTGGTGAATGCTGCCCACATAATGATTATGGACATGGGTGTGGTTATGTGGTTGAGCGCGGTTAATTTAACCACTCCCATAGGCGCCAGAGAAAATCTTGCACCCAGGTGCCAGACACCCCAGGCTCACCCCTGTGTACCCCGCCGCGATCGCCCGCTGCGTGCGCACTCGTTCCCATTGCCACCCATTCGTACACTAATCAGTGAACCAGTGGTCATTGACAAAATGAATAACACATTATTTCCTGTGTACATTCACAGTACACAGGAATATAAAGTGGGTGTAGTGGCCAACTAGTAAAATTGCACATACATACATAAAATAAAAATACAAGAAAGCCCCATTAATTAACCTCTTACCTCCCCTGCAGTTACCAAAATAAAACTGTGTGTGTGTGTGTGTGTGTGTGTGTGTGTGTGTGTGTGTGTGTGTGTGTGTGTGTGTGTGTGTACAGTGTGTGCGTGCGTGTGCGTGTGTGTGTGTAATGAATATGTTAATCTAAGTCCCCGCATCAATGATCGCCAGCATCAATGAGATGCCACGGTCATTGTAACAAAACGAAGTAACATGTCCTCGCATTACTTCCTGTTCTGTACTTAAAGTAAACTAACTGGAAAAAAAATACATAGTTACCTTAGGGACTGAACTTTTGTAATATGTCTGTCAAAAGGGTATATTACTGTTATTTATGAAATTATGGGCTTGTAATTAGTGATGGATGCAAAATTGAAAAAAAATGTACCTTTATTTCCAAATAAAATATTGGTGTCATGCATACTAGGGAAATATTTCAAATGTTTTAATAACGGGGATAAATGGGCAAATCAAATGTGTGTGTTTTAATTATGGTAGCATGTATTATTATCTAAAAACTATAATGGCTGAAAACTTTTTTCCACATCTTTTTCCCATTAAAATGCATTTAGAATAAAATAATTCTTAGCACTTCTGTACCACCCAAAGAAAGCCTAATTGGTGACGAAAAAAAAACAAGGTATAGATCGTTTTGTTGTGATAAGTAGTAATGAATTTATAGGTGAATGAATGGAAGGAGCGCTGAAAGGTGAAAATTGCTCTGGCACAAAAGGGGAAAAAAAACCCCTCAGTAGTGAAGTGGTTACATGATGTAATAACTGGGACAAATAAAATGTGTGGGATTTATCCAAAGTAGCAAGTATTATTTTACAACTATAATGGCCGAAAACTGAGAAATAATGAGTTTTTACATTTTTTTTTTCATCCTGAGAAATTGATGGTGTCCTTTTAGACTGTACAGTAGAGTGTCTTGGTCTAATGTCTCTGTGCGTGGTTTTCCAGCCGCACAGTAGCACAGAAAAAGCAACTTCATAAAGTTATTAAGGTTACCCCGCAGATAGATGGCTGTCCTCTTCTTTTTTTTTTTTTCTCATTAGAAGAATTACCGTATATATTTCCTATTGCTTTAGGAATATTAAAAAAATGTAAGACACTCCTCACACCCAGGACATGTGTTGTTGGATGTCTAACTTCCGGCAGACATTTTAGACATAAAAAAGAAGACTAAGGTAAATAGTTTGAGGGACAGAACAAGATCAGCTGAGTGCAGAGCTGATGCTGCCCCCTACAGTCTGCTGCCCTGAACCATGTGATTCAGTCTGCTTCATGGGAGGGCTGCCCCTGGACACATAGGCAATGTAATGTATGAAGGAATGCAACGTTGTCCTGTTTTATTGTTTTTCTTTGCTCTTGTTTATTTTTGGGGGAAAATTGCAATTTAGAATTTTGTTGTACAATTGGTTACATACATTGTTACGTCAACATTTTTTATTCTATTTTATGTACCATCTAACTTACCAATCAGCCATTCATTGGCACATATCTACAGTAATTCCTATATTTGTATAGCGCTTTTCTCCTTGAGCGCACTCAATAGGCAGTAGTAGTGTTAGGGAGACTTGCCCTAGGGAACTCCTTACTGAATAGGTGAAGCTTATTGAACAGACAGAGCAGTAATTAAGTAATTTTCGCTTCAGATTTGCTTTAACTTAATTTGCAATGGCAGTGTTCACTTCCTGGAGTTCCTCTGTAAGAGACCTTACCTGTGAAGGCTCGGCGGTGCTGAGATGGTAGAGGGTCCAGAGAAGAGCAAAGTGACAGCACACAAGGCAAGGGAGGACAATCTGTAGAAGGAAGATATTAAATGTTCACCAAAGCCGTATTTTAGACTCCTATTTGTAATGCACAGGACGGTAAAAATGCAACAACCAGCAGCACACAATGTTTTCTGCATTGCATGCTTGTACTTTCTGCAACAAATATGTAAATAGGAATGCACCTGGCTGCTGGTTTCTACCTTTGTCCAAAGGCTCCTAGCTGCCAGCAGAGTGGGGATTCCTTCCCCAGGACAGAGCAGATCACCTGACCCCAACCTCCTTCTCTCACTGCTAACAGCTCTTTGCGGCCAGCACGGCAGCTACAGTTCTCCTTTAAGCCATGATTATCTCTCATCACCCTGCCTGAAATAAAAATAATTTCTGATTTCTCCTTTAACTTGTTATAAAAGGAAATGAGGAGAGTAAGTGTGGGAATGTTTTTTTTTTTTAAACACAATAAGCAAGGCCAGAGAAGAGTGTGCTTGGCTTTAGTGCTGGTCAGAGTAAAAACTCTCAGGAGAAGGAGCTGAGTGTCAGGTGATCGATTCTCACAAGTAGAGACAGTTGCGGGCCCTCCCACTTCTTTCCTCACTTCCTCCTCTACAACCTGCTCTCGCCGCTCCTCCAGCATTGTACAGATGTCCACCCCTTGCATCACTTGCTCACTCACGAGTGTCCTGGACCTTTATTGTAACTCCCTCTCCCGCACCTTCAGCTCATTCGAGAAGGCCTTAAAGTGTACCAGAGATGATCTATAATAAAAGTTTTCTACAAACCTGGGGCTTCCCTTAGCCCCATGCGCAGGGATTGCTCCCAGGCTGCCGTCCTCAGCCTTCTGGGTTGCCGGTACCGGGTCCCATAACTTCGGCCAGTCTCCGCAAGAGAAGAGTGCCCTCTACGTATCTCTCCGGTGACTGCAGAAGAGATACGTAGAGGGCGCCCTTCTCTTGCACAGACTGGCTGCAACTGGCCCAAGTTATGGGACCCGGTATCGGCAACAGAGAAGGCTGAGGACGGCGGCGTGGGAGCGATCCATGCGGATGGGGCTGGAGGAGGCCCTAGGTATGTATAAAACTTTTATTACAGATCGTCTCTGGTTTCCTATAAAGACCCATCTGTTCACAAATGCTTACCTGCTACCTTCATAACTCCTCCCGCCTTGGATATCACCTCCCTTCTTCTGTGTTCCTTATCCGACCACTTAAATTGTAAGCTGTGAGCCTATTAGGCAGGTTCTTCCTCCGTGTGCTCTTCTCCATCACCATATCAACTCGTCTGCTATATTTATCCCTACATTGTTACATCACTGCCATTGTTGACCATTATAATGTCCATGTAACATTATTTAATGCTGTAAGGTCTTCCCTGTCTATTGTAAAGCACAGCGTAATATGTTAATGCTTTATAAGTAAAGTTTAATAATAAGAAAACATATCATGCAAAAAGTACAGATGTGCAATGCACAAAATATTGTAAGTAGAAAAAAAGAGAGGCGGAGTGTTTTCAGGAGGAACATAAGGCTAGTTATCAGATCACATTTGGGAAAAGTCCATTATACCTGATCGGGAACCTCGCCTGTATCCACTGCCCTTTGCAGAATGCGGCTGCACGGTTCAAAGAGCTCCCACTTCGTCAGATCGTAAGCACTGCAGAGAGATGCAGCAGATTATTATTGGCCTTCTAGCACCACGGGGTTAATTATAGCGCACCTAATGCTGGGAACGCACAATGCAGGTCTCACAGTCTGGTTCAGAATTACTGACATAAATAAACTTTTGCAGGATAGTCTAATTTTTCGAGTTTGACCTGTATTTCCTCCCACCAGCAGCTACCTGTACAGAGAGGACAGCCTCTTCATAATGGCAGCGGTATTGTAGACATCATCTTCATCCAGATCAGACACCTAAAGAGGAAACAGAGTATCCATCACCAGCCGACCTTTCAGTGATACAGGACAAGGAAATGACAACAGCAGGCACTGCTTCTTATACGGCCTCTCACTTTATACTGGAATGGTAAATGTACTTGTAAATGCAAGACTACATTTTTCCTCTCTGAGCTCCCCTAAATGGAGTACATATATAGCAGGTGTTTGTTGAATGAATATCCTAACATTTACCTGTCCCATCAGCCAAATTTTAGAGACTAATAATACCCAACTAAAGCATCAGGCGCACCATAGCCACAAACTTATATTGCAGTCTATGGTGGTACCGTGTGTAGCCGACGGGCTGTGTGTCAAAATCAGCTGATCCCAGTAGTGTGTACCTAGGTATTAAATCCCAACCCCCCAAAGGAAAGGAGTGGCAGGGAATAGGTGTAGCCTATAGACTGCTCTGGTTAGGTGGTGGTGGGGTTGGTATTAGGTGTGAAAGGTGATATTGTTGGTCATAGGTGGGGGTGGGTAGTGTTAGACGTAGGTATGGGGAATGTTGGTGTTAGGTGTAGGTAAGATAGGAAGGATAGAGTTCGGTGTATGTGGTGGTGGGGTGGGTGTTAGACATAGGTGATGGGGGGGGGGGTTAGTGTTAGGTGCAGGTAGGGGGGAAATTAGTGTTAAGTGTGGGTAAAGGGGGGAGATAAGTGTTAGGCGTATGTGGTAGTGTTGGGGGGGTGTTAGTGCTAGGCATAGATGGCAGGGCTGTTGGGTACAGGTACGGGATATGTTAGCATTAGGTGTAGGTATAGGGTTAGGCATATGCGGTGGTGGTGGGGAGTGTTAGGCATAGGTGGTGGGGGTTAGTGTTAGGTGCAGGTATGAGGGATGTTAGGTGTGGGTAAGGGGGGAGATAAGTGTGAGGCGTATGTGGTAGTGCTGGGGGGTGTTAGTGTTAGGCATAGGTGGTGGGGGTTAGTGTTAGGTGCAGGTATGAGGGATGTTAGGTGTGGGTAAGGGGGGAGATAAGTGTTAGGCGTATGTGGTAGTGTTGGGGGGTGTTAGGCATAGGTGGTGGGGGTTAGTGTTAGGTGCAGGTAGGGAGGAGGTTAGTGTTAGGTGCAGAAATGAGGGATGTTAGGTGTTGGTAGGTGTAGGTCGTAGTGGTGGGGGGTGTTAGTGTTAGGCATAGGTGGTGGGGGTTAGTGTTAGGTGCAGGTAGGGGGGAGGTTAGTGTTATGTGCATGTATGAATGATGTTAGGTGTTGGTAGGGGGAGGCAAGTGGTAGGTGTATGTCGTAGTGGTGCGGGTGTTAGTGTTAGGCATAGGTGGTGGGGGTTAGTGTTAGGTGCAGGTAGTGGGGGGGGAGGTTAGTGTTAGGTGCAGGTATGCGGAATGTTAGGTGTGGGTAAAGGGGGAGGCAAGTGGTAGGCGTATGTGGTAGTGGTGGAGGGGTGTTAGTGTTAGGCAGAGGTGGTGGGGGAAGTGTTAGGGCCTGTTTCCACTGCACACGGATTCTGGATGGAGAAAACTGACTCCAATGAATGCCTATGGGAAATCTGCATCAGAAAAATCGTGTTTAGTGGAAGGAGACCCAAGACCACAGAACAGAAATAAGATTTTATAATTATCCGGGGCTTCCTCCAGTCCCATGAGCACCGATGTGTCACTTCCGTCCAAGTGTCTCCATTCGCCTGGTATCGGTCCTGGTATTCTGGTGCAACCGCGCCAGTTGGCTCTCCTGCTCATGCGCAGAACTGGTGCAGGTATGTATAAAATCTTTTTATTTGCCCATCTGAGGTTTACTTCAACTGCTACAGCTTTTGAGTGAGCTGCAAAAAAACTATATAAAAAACGTTAAACCACTGAAAAGTACTGTATTAGCTTGTGAGCAGAGGTAGACTGGCGAGAAATTTGGAACTGAGTTTGTAAAAGGATACCTGCACTTTGATGAGGCAGTAACCCTGGGAAACAGCTGTCAGGCTATCTTACTACATTCAGGGTTGTGAAGTGGTACAAAAATCTTCCAGCTACGACTCCTAAGTTTATAAAACTACTGACTACGACTCCAGGTACCAGAAATTGCTCCGACTCCTCGACTCAGACTCCTTAGTCCGATTCTTACCATGGCTGTGGAGTTAAAAAAAAATCAAATCAGAGTACAAAAATTATCCGACTCAGTTTACTAAAACCGACTCAGACTCAGGTACCCAACATTGCTCCGACTCTACAGCCCTGTCTACATCCCCACTGCTAACCACTGTATCATTTAACCATCTTGAAATAAAAAGGCGAGTTTTAAAAATCCAGTGCCTCATCCACTCGCAACTAAATGAAAATTAGCCTCATCTACTCACTACTATTAAAATGATTTGCGTCTTACGGACCATCTCCGGCCACAACATTGAAACCACCAACAGGAGAAGTGAATAAATGTGATCATCTCCTTATAATGGCACCTGCTGTAATAGGCAGCAAGTGAGGAGTTCTCGAGGGCGATTTGTTGGAAGTAGTAGGAATGGGCAGCTGTTAGACCTAGAGTGACTCTGACAAGGTCCCACACTGCTGTGGCCTGACGTCGGGGGAGCTTTGTAGCGATATGTTGCAGCTGCCATTTTCTAGAAACTAACTTTTCAGGAACTGTAAGAGTAAACCGTACCTGCAGGACGTCCGGCAGCAGCTTCAGGAAGTGGTCAGTGAGCCCGTCCACCAGGCGGCTGACAATAATGTCCGTCTTCTTGTGCATGTTGTGTCGGCGGTCAGACAGGATGTACAGAGCGCAGGAACAGCCATCCAGAACCTTCGGGTCTGTGTGTTTCTCCAGGATCTCCCGTGTTTGGGTCAGGAGGAGATCAAAGTACTGGGAATAGGAAGAAGCAAGGAACTAAAGGCACAAAACCATCTGGACTGTGATTGCATTGTATCTGCTCTGGGCCCTTCCTTTCCAGACCACTAATAAATCTGCATATAATAACTTGTGCTTTACTGAAGTTACAAAACAAGCATATGTTAAGCACTTAAAGAGACACTGAAGCGGAAAAAAAAATATGATATAGTGAATTGGTTGTGTACTATGAATAATTACTAGAAGATTAGCAGCAAAGAAAATATTCTCATACTTTTATTTTCAGGTATATAGTGTTTTTTCTAACATTGCATCATTCTATAATATGTGCAGATTACACAACACTCAGCATTCAAAATGAGTCTTTCAGAGCAGTCTGTGAAGTAATGACCTCTCCTCTAGCAGAGGAAAAGTAAATAGTCCAGGAACAGTTGAGATAATAAAAGTCAGATAACAGCCCTCTCCACGACTAAAGGCCCATACACACGTCGGATTTTTGCGAATGACCCGTCGTTTGAACGTTCTGTCGTTCGCACGTCAAATCTGACGTGTGTACAGACTATCGTTCGGGTGATAAGACTGATTTCCAGCGATCCGCCCGACCAGTCTTATCACGCGAACGATAGTCCGTACACACGTCTGATTCCGCGTGCGAACGACGGGACGTTCAAACGACCCGTCGTTCAGAAAAATCCGACGTGTGTATGGGCCTTAACTTAGTCTGAGAGCTTAATGGCTTGTTTGCATAGAGATAACAACTGGAGTTTCTCAACTCTTCCTGTACTGGAAACAATTACACTGATGTATCTGATCTTAATGTTATATTTCTTAGCTGTGCTACACATACAAATCATAATATTATCATTTTTTTTTCGCTTCAGTGTCTCTTTAAGGACCACAGGCTTTACCCGTCCCCCCAGTGACCAGGCTGTTTACAAACTAGGCCACTGCAGCTTTAAGGGCTCGTGGCAGTGCCGTACAACCCAGCATACAAGCGACCCCCCTTTCTGTTGGTGGGCTCTGATCCCTGCTGGGAAGTTTATTTTTTTTGTTATCGATTTGTTTTTTTTAATAAATTTGCTATTGGTTTTATTATACTTTAGACCCTCCCTTCCCCTGCCAACCAATCCCTGCGATCAGCTCTCATAGACATCAGCCTACTAGAGCCTATTGCTCTTGTGCCTCCAGAGGGGACAGCCGAGTGACACGGCTGTCCCCAGTACATCGCTGTACAATGTTTCGTCGTCTAACAGTCTGCTAGCGGCGATTGCCGCTGGGAGACTGATGACGGAGTGGAGCGTCATTCAAGCAGGGATGCGCGCACCGGTGCGCGATCCCCTGCAGTGCGCGCATCCCCTGCAATCTACACCCCCAGGACTTCGCGCCAATTGGCGTTGAGCAGTCCTGGGGCTGTCACCGCATTCAAACCAATTGGCGTGGAGCAGTCGGCAAGGAGTTACAGGACAACCAAGGTGACATGTGACATGATGAGATAGACATGTGTATGAACAGTGCCTAGCACACATAACTATGCTGTGTTCCTTTTTTTCTTTCTCTGCCTGAAAGAGTTACA
This sequence comes from Hyperolius riggenbachi, assembly GCF_040937935.1. Classification (NCBI taxonomy): domain Eukaryota; kingdom Metazoa; phylum Chordata; class Amphibia; order Anura; family Hyperoliidae; genus Hyperolius; species Hyperolius riggenbachi. The sequence goes on from NC_090648.1 coordinate 43,656,218, forward strand.
CATCAGGTATGTAAATGGCAGTTCCTGTCTGGGTCAGGATCGGGTCAGACTATAGCATAACCCTCACTAATGTTGGAGCATCGATCTCTGGCAGATTCTATTACAGTGACCATATCTGCTGGCAATCAATAGGCAAAATTGACGAGTATGGGCACATTTATCCTGTAGACGCAGCCTCGTCCCAAGCGCACACCTGGCGTGAAATGTCTATCCACCTCACATCCTGGTGCCCAGCTCCCACTGCCTCATTATATTACCGGTATGTTGCGCATTACTTCATTACCCTTCTAGATGTTGCTTAAACTCCAAAGAGGACCTGAACTTGTTCACAGGAGAGGAGAACACAGAGAAATCCACCCTGTATGTGTTTATAGAGAACAGCCTGTCTAATTTTCCCTTCTCAGCAAATAATGAGCTAGTGTAATTTGAGCTCCCAGCTGTCTGCTAGGTCTGCTGAGTAGAGAGCTTTCTATGCTCCAGCAAACCAGGAAGTAACAACACTGCAGCATTTCTGAGGAGCTCTATCAGCTGAAACAAGGAAACATTTTTCTTTGAAGTTTATTATGCTGTTGCTTATCTTTAAGGCTCGTTTCTGCAACTAAACCGCCGCTAATGTAAGTCAATGGAAGTGTTTCCATTGATGCGAATTACCTGACGCGATGCGGCGCAGGGGAAATTATGGATAGCAGTACTATCAGAGTCCCAATAGCCACTAACAGGAAGCCGCATGAAGCCGCATCCGGTTGTTTAGACGACAACCGGAAGTTCCTGTGGGGGGGGGGGATGCGAGGCGATGCGGAAATCGCCTCGAATCAGGAACGCCAGAGGAAATGGGCCCTTAGAGCAGAGAGGAATTTCTGAGTTCAGGTCCGCTTTAAATAAAATTTAAACTGAAGTAGTGCCTGGAAAAAAAAACGTGATTTGAGACGTGAATAATTAGGCTTGCATGCAAATTGAATGCACATTGTATGCAGCTTGGAACTAGGCCAATCCAATGGGACTTCCTGCTGATTTTGATTGGTCTAATTCTAAAGGCTCATACACACATCAGACCATAGTCTTTGGAAAATGAAAGATCACAGACCAATATTACCACCCTTCATGTAGTATGAGAGCCATAATCTACACAGTCTATTCTATGGAGCTGAACTCCCCATCAGATAGAAATCTTTGCAAGATGCTGCACACACAGATGCTGTACAGACACAAAAGATCAGTATCTGCAAAAGATCTGTTCCTGCCAACGTTCCGTTCCTGCAAATTGCATTCATAGTCTGTGAGATCTGCAGATCATCATACACACATGATTTAACTGACATTCATCTGCAGATCAGATCCACCAGGATGGATTTTCAGATCTGCAGATGATTGCTTGATCTGCAGATGAATGTCAGTTAAATCATGTGTGTATGAGGATCTGCAGATCTCATAGACTATCATTGCAATTTGCAGGAATGGATTTTTGGCAGGAACAGATCTTTTGTAGATACTGATCTTTTGTGTCTGTACAGCATCTGTGTGTGCAGCATCTTGCAAAGATTTCTGTCTGATGTGGAGTTCAGCTCCATAGAAAAGACTGGGAAGGTATGGCTCTCATACTACAGGAAGGGTGGTAAGATTGGTCTGTGATCTTTCATTTTCCAAAGACTATAGTCTGATGTGTGTATGCACCTTAAGCTGCACACAATTTGCATTTATGCCAAACTGATTTGCATCTGATGGACCATCCCCAGTGAGCATTCTCTTGTTCCCTCCAATCCAGCGTTCCTTTACTGGGAGCCTCACCTTCTCCAGTCTCTCAGTGCTGTACATCTCCAGGTCCAGGTACCCCACCACCTTCAGGAGAGCTTCCATCTTGTCTGCATCAGCTGAGAACTGCGAAGGAAGAAAAACACCACCAGCGATGTACTAGTGCAACCTCCTTAGCGGTATGCCCGACACTCGCCTCAGGAGTCCTCCAGTAATAATCCAACAGATTGCATGGCTGCAAAAGGCTTAGGCTAGCACTAGGCTAGATAGTATAGAGGTAGCCGGCACCCACCAATCGCCCCATCCAGCCACTTAATACATTACCCAGCCTGGCTCCAGCGATTGGGGCAGCCTCCCCGCACAGCTCCGGTCTCTTTATGGGGAGGATCGGGTCTGCCCATGACGTCATGTACGATCCTCCCCATAGAAAAGACCGGAGCTGTGCGGGGAGGCTGCCCCAATCGCTGGAGCCAGGCTGAGTAATGTATAAGCGGCTGGATCGGGGGTGCCAGCCACCTATGCTAACTAGCCTAGTGCTAGCTAAGCCTTTTGCAGCCATGCAATCTGTTAGATTAATCCTGGGGACTCTAAAGCTGTAAAACCTAACGTAGCGCTCAGAAGGTTAATAAATTAACTATTTAGAAGCCAATTTATTTAGAGGCTGGCAAGTGCTCCATGGAAATTTAATTTAGCAAATTTTTCTTCATTTCTTCTTTGTTACATTTCCTTGCTACTAATTAGTGCTGCTGTAATGTGCATTTATGGCCACTTGTCACTAGGGGGCAGTGTGAGACAAGTGTGAGGACTTCTGATTTCATTTTCTATCTCATCTACTAGCAGAGAAACATCAAAGCATTCCAAGAATTTACAGCACGACCAGTTCTGCCAGCTGCAAAATCAGTGCACTTATCCCAAATGAGATAATTCCTTTGAAGCTGCTAATGGGTTAAAATATCATCAAAATGGTAATTTATTTCAGTAATTCAGAAAATAAATCTCATGTATCATATAGATTCATTTTATATTTCAATCGGTTATTTATTTTCATTTTGCTGATTATGGCCTACAGGTAATGAAAAGCCCAAATTCAGCCTTTCAGAAAATAAGAATACTGCATTGTGGAAAAGTTTCATATTGAAGACCCATGGGGGTCTCATTCCACTCCGCTAATTAGCCCAAAATATCTGCAAAGGTGTCCTGAGCCTTTAAATGGTCTCTCAGGCCAGGGGCAAGAGGGTCATGCTTGCAATCGCTTTGTGTAGTGTTTTATGTAACATTTTCCAGCACAATTTGTGGTGCGGTTGGAAGAGCTATGAAATCTACTACAGGAGATTGTACAGTGCTTCCAACTTGTGTTTTTTGTTTTTGTACCGTGTGTTAAATAAAGTTTTGACTACCTGCCGAGTCTCCTGAGGGCCGAAGATGCTGGCTTCCTGGGTGTAGCCCCGCCCCTTTGCACAAAAGGTCATTGCACTTTTTTTATCTCAAAAAAGAGAAGTGCCAAAGACCTTTTGTGCAAGGGGAAGGGGCTACACGCTGGAAGACAGTGGGCTCGGAGTTCAGAAGACCCGGTAGGTGGTTAAAGGGAACCAGAGACGAAGCCCCCTCATGTATTTTACCATATATATCAGTAAGAACATTAGAGAAAACACTTACCATGCTCTCTGTTTCACCCTCACTGCTAAAAGTGTCTGTTATCAGCAGTCACAAGAATCCCAGACTGAGCAATTAAATCTGGCTTTGCTGGGAATGATTATTGCTGAGTCATTATAGCAAAGCCACAAGGGGGCAGGCTTGGGCTTGAAATAACACCACAGAAGACAGACTTAGCTATAATCTTTCTGTAGCAAAGCTAGACGGAGCAGCCTGACTTCTCAGTCGGGGGTTCTTATCAGAGGTGATTACAGTCAGATTACACAGAGAACAATGAAACAAAGGGCAGATTAGGTGTTTACAGTCATGTTCCCACTGATTTATAAGGTAAAATACAAGAGGGTGCTTCATCTCTGGTTCTCTTTAAAGAGAAACCGTAACCAAGTAGCAGATAACCTCTTTCTCATGAGAAATATATTCCTTTTCTCATATGCATCATCAGGGGGCTCTGTATGGCTGATTGTGTGGTGAAACCCCTCCCACAGTATGATGTCAACACCTCACAGAACTGAGGTACTGACATCACACTGTGAGCCTTGTTACATTGTGGGAAAAAACAGCTGTTTCCAACTGCCAAAAATGCAAGCAGCATCTCCTTCCAGTGACATCACTGCCAGCAGTAAAAATGTCACCATGTGGTAAATGCCAGAATGTAAATAAGGGAGAGGAAATATTTTACAACGGGAAAATGCTGACTAAATCATTTATACATACCGTCTTTCCCTGAAAACAAGACACTGTCTTATATTAATTTTTGCTCTAAAAGATGTGCTAGGGCTTATTTTTAGGGGATGTCTTATATTTCTATCAGGAAGTGTCTCCCAGCAAACCATTTCCTGTTCCTTTGTACTGTGATGTTCATGGATTTGAAGGTATGCTACTGTGCTGATCAGGGACCTGCCCTGTCATCCCTGCACACAGTTAATAACCTTTCTGTGTGCTGGGATGACAGGACCGGTGCCCAATCGGCACTGCACCGCTGTGTCCCCGCTTGGTGGTTGCCTCTTCTTCCTCTTTAACCGGTTCAGCACCGCAGTGTCGAAAACCTCATGCATCCGAGCAACGTTCACCTCCCATTCATTCGCCAATAACTTTATTGCTACTTATCACAATTAATTGATCTATATCTTGTTTTTCCCGCCACTAATTAGGCTTTCTTTGGGCAGTACATTTTGCTAAGAATTATTTTTTTCTAAATCCATTTTAACAGGAAGCTGAAGAAAGAAATGAAAAAAATTCCTTTTCTCAGTTTTTGGCCACTATAGTTTGAAATCAATATACGCTACTGTAATTAAAACTCATGTATTTTATTTGCCCATCTGTCCCGGTTATTTCACCGTTTAAATTATGTCCCTATCACAATTTATTGTGCCGATATTTTATTTAGAAATAAAGGTGCATTTTTTCAATTTGCTTCCATCACTATTTAAAAGCTTATAATTTAAAATAATATAATAACATACTCTCTTGACATGCATATTTAAAAAGTTCAGACCCTTGGGTAACTATTTATGTTGTTTTTTTTTAATTGTATTTTGTTTTTTTTCTTAATAAAAAATGTATGTGGGTAATTTTTGGTGTGGGAGGAAAACTGCTAATTTTAAGTGTAAAATAATTTTTTTTTAATTCAAAATGTATGTGGGTGCAGTTTACTATTTGGCCACAAGATGGCCTTAGTAAAAAAAGTCCTGGATGCGAACGATCTCGCATCCAGGAACTAAAGAACAGGGAGAAGTTTCCTGGGGGGCAGAAATACCGCGCTCTCTCACTAGAAAGCGTCGGTTTTTCTGCGGGGAAGTTAGATCGGTGAATGGGAATTATATTCCCATTCACTGATCGGGGCTAGCGGCGGGTGGCGGGAGCCCGCCCGATCGCGTGCACCATGCGGCGGCAGCAGCGCCTATCTGGACGAGGAAGCTCTTCCAGATAGGTCGAACTGGTTAACTTCCGCTAGGGCTTATTTTCGGGGTAGGGCTTATATTTCAAGAATGCTGAAAATTTCAGCTAGGGCTTATTTTCAGGGTAGGTCTTATTTTTAGGGAAAGAGGGTAATTATTGTAAAAGTGAACCTTTTTTTATTACATTATTTTCACTGGAGTTCCTCTTTAAAACTTTAACAAGAAAATCACACACCAGCATAACCTGTGTGCATACTGACAGTGGTCACAGACAGGGGAAGGAGGCACTGCACTGAATTAAATCCTGGCTACAAGGGTAAGTTAGCAGCTCAGTTGTGGGGTTACTTTGATGCACTGTCTGCCTGAAGAAGCAGAGGAGTCAGCGAAACACGTGAAGCCCACGGTGGCAGACATCAGGTGTCAAGGGTGACAGATCTCTATAGTAAGCATTATCTTTCATGCAGGATGTGTATCATTCATTGGTTTCTTTTTGAATCCTAGTGTTGTGCTATTTGATTAACCCCTAGTGGTGTGGCCTTGTTTAGAACATTTACATCATTTGGATAGCTGCACAATTTATACTGTGTGATCCTGTAACCACCAGTCTTTGGCTACTTATTTGTTGTAATCATTTTTATATGATTCATTGTATTAATGATTTAATGACTGGACATTTGTTGTCATCCGCTGCAGTGGTTTTAATTGTTCTTATTCAGGGATAAGTCCCTAATAAATTTGCTATATTTGCCAATTTTTTGGGGTACATTTATCCAGACGAGAAGGGGCTCCTCCACTGACAGCTGGACATTCAGGAATCAGGACAGCTTGGTCATTGCTGCTTTATCTGTGTATACCAGCTGCCATGCCTGGCTTACCAACTGGTATTCAGCTAGACTTTTTGTTCACGTACCGGTTTAGGTTTAAAAGAAAAGGAAATAAAAAAAAACCAAACAGCGTCAGTCAGGTATGTGTAGTTCAGCACCATGGAGAGCGTACAATCTTCCTGAATAGATTACTGCAACAGGCTGCCTCTTTTCTGATCTATTAATCTATCAGGGATGATCCCCGCATCAAATTCGGATGAAATCCGAAATGGGTTTCATTTGTATTTTATTCTCCTAAATAGAGCAGCTGAGCGGGAGTGTGAGGGGAGGGGGGGGGTTGTTAAACTTACCTAGCAGCCTTTCTTCTTTAATCCGTCCCACGCTGCGTTCCAAGCCGTGTCACGTGACTACTACGCTTTCTCCTTCAACCCGGAAGGAGGGAGTGTTTGTAATCATGTGACCACAGCTTGGAATGCAGCATGGGACGGATTAAAGAGAACCCGAGGTGGCTTTGTATAACGTTAGTGGGGCACAGAGGCTGGTTGGGCACACTAACACCAGCCTCTGTTGCCCCATGGTGTGTGTCAAAGACCCCCCTGCTCGCCGCTATCCTTCCCGCAGTGCTGGCGACACGCAGCGCGTCGCCAGCACAATGTTTACCCTAGCGCTGTCTGTCAGCGCCGCTCCCCCGCCTCCTCCGCATCGCCGCTACCCGCCCTCGTCCCTTCCCTCCAATCAGCGTGAGGGAAGGGACGAGGGCGGGTAGCGGCGATGCGGAGGAGGCGGCGGAGCGGCGCTGACAGACAGCGCTAGGGTAAACATTGTGCTGGCGACACGCTGCGTGTCGCCAGCATTGCGGGGGTATAGCGGCGAGCAGGGGGGTCTTTGACACACACCATGGGGCAACAGAGGCTGGTGTTAGTGTGCCCAACCAGCCTCTGTGCCCCACTTACGTTATACAAAGCCACCTCGGGTTCTCTTTAAAGAAGAAAGGCTGCTAGGTAAGTTTAGCAACCCCCCCCCCCCACACACACACACACACACACACACACACACACTCAGCTGCTTTATTTAGGAGGATGCAATACAAATGAAACCCATTCAGATTTCATCCGTAGCTCACCACTGGTATTAACCCAGGCTGGGCAAACTGAGTGGCCTGAGCTGCCTGCTGCAGACCGCAGGCCGCATTTCTGAAGCTCTTCTCCTCCCTTCCTGCAGATGCGCAAGCAGGCGTTAACGGGGAGCTTACAACTCATCTGATCGCCGGTTCCTGCGTTGCCTCTCCATTAAAACAGAGCGTCACATGACAAGACGTTGGGACGTGCCAGCGTATTACACGCTGCTCACTCATCGCCGCAGGCCTCTCACTCTGCTGTCGCTATGATGGCAGATCTCGGAGATGGTCAGGACCAAATTTCATTGGCTCCTGACCCCGTGATCACTGCGAGCCAAGCTCCTTACATGTCCAGCCAGATGGCAGAGCGAGGGGCCTGCGGCAATGAGCGAGCGCGCCATCAGCAGGAGCGGCAGATCCGTCTGGCGAGTCATCGGTAGGGGTTGGTTTTTGGTAATAGCATCTCTGTGGTAAACATGCTAGAAAACTTCTACATAAAAATAACGAGTAAGTGTCTTTCCACACTGAAAATTGAGGGGGCTCCACCATTGACAGCACAGCATAATTACCATTCGTGTAACCCAAACGCAGGGAATCTGCAGCCATCACTACGTTTGTGATCTGGGAGTAAAACAGTTTGCATTACTCTGTGGCCACTGTGATTACTATGTTAATCACAGTAACCTTGCGAGTGGCAAAACTACAGAAATTCAAAGGTCGGATCGAAATGCGCATGCAGTGTGGTAGGGCCCTAACGCCACCTCAAATTACAATCTATGGCCTTAAAGAGAAACTGTCACGAAAATCTTAAAATGTAAAACCTATACAAATAAGAAGTATATTTCTCCCAGAGTAAAATAAGCCATAAATTACTTTTCTATGTTGCTGTCACTTACAGTAAGTAGTAGAAATATGACATTACAGACAAGTTTTTGGCTAGTCCATCTATTCATGGTGGATTCTCAGCATGGCCTTTATTCTATATAAAGACATTCCCTGAAAATGATTAATACAAAGATGCTGGCCAGCCTCCCTGCTCGCTGCACACTATTTTGGCAGTTGGACGGAACAACTGCCATTCACTAAGTGCTTTTAAAAATAAGGAAAACCCTGAGAACCCCCCTATGAGAAGATGGGCTAGTCCAAAACCTGTCGGTAATGCCAGATTTCTACTACTTACTGTAAGTGACAGCAACATAGGAGAGAAGTAATTTATGGCTCATTTTACTCTGGGAGAAACGTACTTCTTATTTGTATGCGTTTTACATTTTAAGATTTTTGCGAGAGTTCTTCTTTAAGCATTAAACAGCATAAAACTAACATCTAAAAACATAAGATAGATCCCATCAGATCAGAATCTGATCACAGGGGGCTCTCCTCCTTCCACACACTAGGCATATATTTCTATAGATGGTTTTCAGATTCCGTACTGTAGAACAGAAACTGGATGGTCGCACTCCTATACAGTTTTTTTAGGGCCAACTAAAAACCACAACCTCCCAACTGAGGTGCAACATTTCAGAACAAGCTTTGTTCGCATGTGCCCGATTTGATAAAATACTTATAAACAGTTTAAAAGGGAGAGGTAGTGTTGGTCTTACCTCTCCTGAAGAAAAAGGCTAGCGTGACTGGATAAATTACATTTATTAACGCACTATACAATGGACGCCGCATTTCATGGGACTTCACCCCCTTCCTCAGTGCCTTTGGATTAGGGCCAACACCAGTGGCCTCACTCGTCCTGTCCCCAATCCAAAGGCGCTGCTGTGTTATAGACTTGAGGAAGAGGGCAAAGTTCTATAAAACGCATTGTCCATTTTATAGTACTGCAATAAAATGCTTTATCCAGTCACACTGGCTTTTATCTTCAGGAGAGGTAAGACCAACACTACCTCTTATTTTTAAAATGTTTATAAGTATTTTCTTGGGCGCTTCGAACTAGCTTGTTCTAAAATGTTGCAGATGTGGAGCTGGAAGGGTCAGTCTTTGGAGCAGTCTGAGCTGCGGAAAGCAACCAGCTTCTGCATTCCGGTGCTAATTGCCTTTTTACAAAATGGGACACAGATCACGGGCAAGACCCACTTCACTTTTCACAGCAGAGGGATAAAAATAAAAACTAGCCCCCGGCAGTGATAATGTTAGCTGGATTTCACTGAGCTTGAAAAGCCAACTATAATACAACATATCTGTATTCCTGATCCTTGCCTCTCTAATAGCAACATTACTGTATGATAACAGTTGCTATACTGCCTGTCTGGCAATCACACAGCCATTCTCCCTACTACAGCCTCCACTTTCCTATCTCAGCAAGCCAGCAGTATATGAGTCACTGCTATCAGGGTCGGGACAAGCTTCTCCAGCACTAGAGGCAGAGATTCCAAAGAGCGCCCCCTCCTCCCTGAATTGTGCCAAGATCCAGTATAGGTAACAAATGTGCCCCCAAGTACCAGGTAGCACCCCTACCAGTACAGTCAGATGTGTTTCCAGTATTAGTCAGTCAACCCTCCCTAGTGTATATATAGTCAGATGTAACCCCAGTATAAGGTAGCCTCTGCCCACTACCATCAGATGTAGCCCCAGTATTAGTTAGCCTCTGCCCACTACAATCAGATGTAGCCCCAGTATTAGATACATATGACTTTTATATACCAGGGCGCCTCTTTCCCCCTATCGTGCAAAGTATACCCCCGAAAACTTCCTGTCTGAGGGGTGGTGACAGAACCCAAGTGGATCCTCCACGGTGGACAACGGTTTCCTTTTACTCCAAGAGAGCGACCGCATCTGGATCCTACCAGGGCCGCCCCGAGTGGAGTCGGGTTTATGGTCTCCACCTGCTTCCTGTGGTCGGTTGCCTCTTCCAACCCTCCTTTGTGAGTAGTGTTTCATTTACAACTTACCCCATCCTCAAAATATGGTATCACACTATTGGGCTCCCGCTTTTGTCTCCTGTGCCTTTTCCTCGGGTGTTAAGATTCCCCCCCCCCCCCCCCCCACAGTGCATGTAATGTGAGAACCCACTAGAGGGCATCATAGAGAGAAGATGCTGCAGCTGTGCCCCAGGGTGAAGTGGGATCCCAATGGCGCAGAGGAAGGTAACTATTCCAGGTCGCTCTGCATACTCTGGATACGGCCGGGCGAGGAAGGGGGCAGCATAAGCATGCTCACAGGGCTTTGCACCCAGAGGCTAATGCCTTCCGAGCTTCTGCCTTGGCCAAGACTACTAGCCGCGGTGGTAGGTAACTGAATGTTAACAACCATCAGCGAGTAAAGATGGATAAATTTTGGTCTTCTACATCACTATGAAAGGTTTCTAGCTGAAATGTTATCTTGTCCTTTGGATATACTTGTGCTGTGTAGTGTAACACTTTGCATGTTGTACCTTAGCAAGAAGATGAGGAAGTGCGATGATCATGTGACGACTGAGCCGGATTTTGTCCTCTGCGTGAAGCTTCTTGTCCTTCATAGACTGAATCTGGAACAGAGGGGTTGCGTGAATAGTACTTACTAAAGGGTAAACTTACAGACAGTGGGGGTAGTGCTGACAAGATCTGCATGTCTCATCTGAAGGGACTGACATTTTCCATAGTGTAGTGAATTTGTATCGTCTCCCCAATTTCTGTCTGATCACAGCTCCTCACATGACCAGACACAGATCAGCACTAGGTGGCGCTGTGTGCCAGGATGGGAGGAGGCTGCATACCCACTCTACAGCAAGGAAAAGTACAGCTCTGGCAGATAAGCCATGCAGAACTAGTCAGCACTAGCCCTGCTGCCTGCCTAAGGTTTAGCCTTTATTTAGGCTTTAAAGAGAATCTGTATTGTTAAAATCGCACAAAAGTAAACATACCAGTGCGTTAGGGGACATCTATTACCCTCTGTCACAATTTCGCCGCTCCCCGCCGCATTAAAAGTGGTTAAAAACAGTTTTAAAAAGTTTGTTTATAGACAAACAAAATGGCCACCAAAACAGGAACTAGGTTGATGTACAGCATGTCCACACATAGAAAATACATCCATACACAAGCAGGCTGTATACACCCTTCCTTTTGTATCTCAAGAGATCATTTGTGTGTTTCTTTCCCCGTTCTGCTCTCATGCACTGAAGTTTCAGGCTGCTCTTTTCTTCTTGCAAACAGCTTTGCCCTTGTCTGTAATTCTTCAGTATGTGAAAGCCTAGCCAGCTCAGAGGACGATTTATCCAGCTTGTAAAAGATAAGAGAGAATCTGCCATATTCTAAATAACACACAGGCAGTGTGCAGAGAGGGGCCTGGAGGGGGGAGATTCATCACAGAACCACAACACTGAAGAACTTGGCAGCCTTCCAGACACAGGCCGACAGGTCTGACAGGGGAAAGATACATTGATTTATTACAGAGACTGTTATAGTAGAAAGTGCTGCAGTGAGCCAGAACACATTATAATAGCTTTTGGAACTTGTAGGATGATAAAAAACAGTATGCAATTTTTGTTACGGAGTCTCTTTAAACAAATGAAAGTCAATAGATATAAAAATTCACCTTCTTCATAGGGACACGGCCAACAGGAGACGTCCCTTCGGCAGCCTGTCTCAGGGAAGACACCAAGATCTCCAGGAGAGAGCTCTCCTCCTGGTCATTCAAATCTACAACAAGAAAACAATGCTGAGCAGGACTGATACGGTGTCTCAAAGTTTAGTTACACTGGTTGGTAGCCGTTTAATGGCCATTTAGGGAGTTCTGTGCAGGAGGAGCTCGCCATCAATACAGTGTCATGATACTACAGTTTGCAGCAAAACTGGGGAACCAGACAGGGATATTTAATGCCTCCAACAATTTTTGCCCTGGCCATTGAGCCGTGGGCAATGCTGCTAAGGGCAAAATTCACAAAGTTTCCCTATTTGCAGACAATCCTCTCCTGGATTTGGCCGACTCCTCACTGGGTGCGGCCTTAGACCGTCTTAAAATTAATTGGGAGAATTCCCTTGTATAGCCTATCAATCCCCAACAGAGCCTTCACCAGCGGTATTGCCCCCTTAAAGGATACCTTAGTGCTAAAAATATATTGCCTACTGTGTGTGTGGGGAGTAGTGCAGAGGCTTACCTCGGTGTCAGCCTCCGTTTCCCTGCAAAGCAGCCTGTTCCGAAGTCCTAGTCACCGGGGTCGGTGCCCTCTGACCCGGACAGAATACAGTGTGCATGCTCAGTATGTCTGCTTGGGCACATTGTGAACGCGATCCCCGCCAACATCAAGTCCAGTGTGGGCGCGCTGGGTACGTCTTCCCGGTGGACATACAGTGCATGCACCAACTAGGACTTCAGAACAGATCGATGTAAAGGAAAACAGAGGCTGACACGAGGTGCGGTAAGCCTCCGTACTTCTCCCCACACACACAGTAGGCGTCATTTTTGACATATTTGTAGCACTAAGGTATCCATTAAAGTGAGCCCAAGGAGGTTAAAAAAAAAATAAAAAAATCATATACCGTATTTCGCGCCGTATAAGACGTTCCGGAATATAAGACGCACCCAGGTTTAGAGGTCACAAACCAGGGAAAAAAAAATATATACTAAACCTGGTGCGTCCATATTCCAGGAGCGTCTTATACATGTTCTCCCCCAAATGGTGTCCGCCTGTGTCCCCATGTCCCCTCCTGTGTCCCTTATGTGCCCTCCTATGTCCATTATGTGCCCTCCTATGTCCATTATGTGCCCTCTTGTGTCCATTATGTTTTCACCTGTGTCTCTTTATGCAACCTCCTGTGTCCCATATGTGTGTACCTGTGTCCCTTCCTGTGTCCCATATGTGTGTACCTGTGTCCCTTTCTGTGTCCTCCTGTGTCCCATATGTGTGGCCATTCCCTGGTGCCAAGTGGGTGGTCGCTCTCTCCCCGTGTCTCTGATGCCCGTGCACAAGTGTATCAGTAATGTTCAGGCAGCCGGATCACATACCGCATGGCCTCCGCCGGGAACTGCCTCCTGTGTAATGCTGCTGGCGGCTCTTGTCCCGTGTGCCCGCTCGTTCTACTGCTTCTCCGCTCCATCATTTGCCAATGTAAATATCGGGCAGCTGGCTTCCCTATCGCCGCGAGGATTGCAGACCTTGTCCCCTGTGCGCGGCTTGCTCTATTGAAAGGCTCGTTCTGATTGCGTCATCAGTACGAGCCTTTCAATAGAGCCAGCCACGCAGAACGAGTAGGGCACACGGGACAAGAGCCGCCAGCAGCATTACACAGGAGGCAGTTCCCGGCGGCAGCGGTCATGCGGTATGTGATCCGGCTGCCTGAACATTACTGATACACTTGTGCACGGGCATCAGAGATATAGGGAGTGAGCACACACAGGCAGGGAATCCCCGACATGGCGGCGGTTCGTATCGGCGGGCGTTCGGAGGTTGGCGATTCCCTGCCTTTGCCGTATAAGACGCAGGGACTTTTTCTCCCCATTTTTGGGGGAGAAAAAGTGTGTCTTATACGGCGGAAAATACGGTACTCACTTATAAACCGAAATACCTACTTTTCCCTCAGAAACCAGAAACACGTGATTGACTCGCGTATAGCTCCCTTCACAGCAGCCAGATGTGCCCCCAGTTCAAGTCAGCCCCCCTCCCCATAGCCAGCTGTGCTTCAAGAATTATACAGCTGTATCAAGATGCCACTAGATGGCATCATAGATATGAGACAGCGATTGCCACACAGGAAGATTCCCCGATCATTGCTCTGCTGGCACATTGCTTGTACACTCTGCTCCACAAGCCAGGGGACACAGGTAATCTTAAGCAGCGCACTCTGCACACCATGTTGCAGGGGATGGGGGACATGGACACAGCCGGGAGTCAGCTGGCAAGAGCAGGATCACTAGTGAATGATCCTTACGCTAGTCTGCCAGTAACAAAACCTGCGCGACCATCTGTTCTGCTCCACTGACTGGCATATAAGCCGAAAGGTGACTTTTCAGCACATTTTTTGTCCTGAAAAATTAGGCTTATACGCGAGTATATAAAGGTACTTGCCTGGGCAGAGGGAAGCCTCTAGATATAGTCCAGAGGCTTCCAGAGGCCTCCTCGCATTCCCCAAAGCCACGCACAGACCCAAGCATGCAGCTAATCTAGTCTGACACATCTGATCTGCATGCTTATTGAGGGTCTATGGCTAAAAGTCCTAAAGGCTAAAGATCAGCAGGATAGCGTAGGCAATTTGGAAATAAATGCCAGCCTCCATACACCATATGTCTCTCACCACGGGTCCCCTTTGAGCTTGCAGGTCAGCTATGAGATTTGGGACCCTGCTTGCATCATCATCCAGCCTCCACTTACCAGCCTCAGTCAGCAGCAGATCGGTCTGACACTCCCAGTTCTTTAGATGGACCCCAGCGTGGTCCCACAGACTGTCCACCAGGTAGGCAGCGTGTTCATGGAGCTGGCACAGGGGTGAGACAGGGTAAGCTAAATACAGTGCAGAGCATTCATTACAATAATGAAAATTAAAGTCTTTGTGTGCTTATGCCTTGAGCAATTTCCACCAGTGTACTAACGCCTAGCTTTTTGCAGTCCGCAAGCGATCAGAATCCGATTAGCAAAACTTTTCTAGTGGAAAACAGCCCTTAAACCCATTAGCAGCTGCTGGTCTCTTCTAAACCTCTGTCGGCATATCTTGTTTGAGCCTTGATCAACAATATAAAATATTTCTGTGTCTTGGAATTTGTCATTCATTTTGTGTCTTGGAATTTGTCACTGTAATTACTATGTCCACCAATTCTGTATTTTGTACCAGTGTCAACATTTGGCGTTTACCATTATCTGTATTATTAAGTACCACATGTTCGTCTCTTACTATTTTTTTTTGCCACGGAGTATATTGGCGCTTTATAAATAAATCAATAATAATAGTTACAATACAGTCATGCCCCTCCATCAGTATTCACAGTATAAGCAGTTACTCTGTCTATATATGAATAGTAAACTCGCTGCAGTGTGTGCAGATCCCAGTTACTCTTACTGCTCTGAATGTACTCCACCAACCCCCCCCCCCCCCCCCCCCTCGGTTGTTAATGGCCTCTCTCAGATGGTATCCATACTTTAGCAAACAGCATACAGAAATACTAAGTAGCAATGAGGCTTGGTAAATGAGATGCTGTTACGTAAGAGTTGGTGCAAGTTTTTGTTATTTTTATGCAAATTTTTGCAGGTTAGAATCAGACCTAGGTATAAGAGAGACCCAGAATTTGAATGGGTTTAGGTATGGCCAGCTTTTATATTTATCTTTAAGTTTAGGTGTGCTATAAACACCCTTTTCTCCAAATTTATTGATATCACAGTGGAAATTTACATCTACCTGTTACCATTCACTGTTTGAGACCTTCCTGGTCCTCCGCAGTGAATTTTGGGCTATCTGCAGTTGCACGGCTGGTTCTGCACAGTATTGAGGCCCATGTGTGATTGATGCACCTCCGGGACAACTAGGTGTGGCACCCACAGATCTCAAAATTACAAGTGTGGAGCTTCCCGGCCGTGTTTAGGCCACAATATGCTGCAGAGACCCGGGAACATCCCCATAGCCAAAGAGCAAAAAGTCAGCTGTGTATTGGCACTTTCGGCTATTTACAAAACTTGATCTGAAGCTCCAAGAGATTCCAACTAGTCACCGACAGCAGTCAAAGTTTCTGAGAAACAACCCCTTCACGGATATCAGCCTCTTCCCGTGTACATCTACTGTTAGCTAAGTGTAGCAGCAAAAGAGCTGCCTGCCTGGGCCAGATTCACCGAGGTGTGAGGCCTCGTTCAGATTATACACGCTGCCGTGTGCATTTTGGCAGCGCGTATAGTGTGCGACGCGCGAGAACGGTAGAAGGGCATAGACAGCCCATCATATGCGCTGCGTGGCAGCGCGATTGCGCTATCGCGTGCTACACGCATTTTTAGTAATCGCAGCGCAGATCCCATTCATTGTAATGAATGGGATCTGCAGCGCATAGTAGCGCAGATGGTGTGCGATCGGACGCGTTGCGTTCCGATCGCACATCCATCTGCGCTAAATGATGTGAACGAGGCCTGAGACCTATGGAATCTGCCATATTTATTTCCTTTTACACAATACCAGTTGCCTGGCAGTCCTGCTGATCTTTCAGGTTAGTAGGGTCTAAATCACATACCCGAAACTAGCATGCAGCTAATCTTGTCAGATTTATCATAGTCATCTGATCTGCATGCTTGTTCAGGTGCTATGGCTAAATGTATTAGAGGGAGAGGATCAGCAAGACAGCCAGGCAATGTGCATTATTTAAAAGGAAATAAACATGTCAGCCTCCATATCCCTCTCACCTCGATTTCCCTTTTCAGGCTCGGTTCACATCAGAACCCAAAACAGACATTTGTCTGTTTTGCCAGATCAGACAACAGACAGTCGACGGATCCAAAGTGCAGAATTTTTCTGGACAAGTGGATTTATTTATCACAAAGCCAAACCTAAAACCCAATAAAACATACATCACTTTCACTCACCTCTCCACGAACTAAGAATGAAACGAGTTTGTGGAAAAACACTGTATCTGCACCGCGGCTGTTCCTCCGCTGAGGACTGAGCTCATCGAGGTCCACGTCAAGAAACCTAACATCACAAATGGAGAACTGCAATGGCCTATAGCAGTGATGGCTAACCTTGACACTAAACGTGATTTTTCTGATGCAGATTTTCCAATAGGCATTCATTGGTGTAAGTTTTTCTACACCCAATCTGCGTGTAGTGGAAACAGGCCCTAACTGCTGGCTGAAGAGGGGCTTACAGGTAACAGACTCCTTCACACCTGGGAATTCACACTGTGCCTGCAGTTTTTTGTTTCTCGCAGCATGTTCAAGTAAATCAAGGTGGTGGTGGTATCATACAGTCTTGTAGACACGCCTCCAGCTGGACACGCCCCCTCGTAACTATAGAGACTGGTATGCCAAGTTCCTGATTTAAAGTCCAACCCCCCCAATCCCCCCCACCCATTGGCAGCGTGTATAAAAAAAGGGGACAGAGCAAAGGCACGCTGAACCTTACTCAAACACCACCTAGGCATAAAAAAATACTACTGTGCAGCCCATTGCTCCTCCATATCTACAAACCAAGTGGCATGGCACAATATAAAAAGGCAGAAATGTATCTATAAATTCCATTTGCCAGATAAAAGGGAGTATAAACAGAACTAAATCATTACAATGCACCCCAGTATAAGCCAGGACAGTAGTGTCTGAAAGCATAACTCCCAACCATCTTGATTTGCCCGGGACCATCCCGGGTTGGGAGGTATGGTCCCATGTCCTACGGCAGTCCCCGTGTCCTGGTGCACGCCCCCTCCCCGCCCTGTGCTCTCCTAGCTGAGTTTATGCAGAGTATTCACGAGGGCAAGCACTGCGTTGCTCAACTTCTCTCCCCCTAGTGCCCTGAATCTCCATCTCCTCACATTGCGTGAAATCACGAAGCCGACACTAGAGGGAGAGCTGAGCAATGACAGAAGGTCAGAAATTGCTGGACTCCAGTGGATAATCTGCATTATATGCTGGGGAGCACAGGATGGGGCCACTAACACCACCAGGAATATGTTATTGGTGAAGGAGGGGGAAAAACACTAGACCACAAGGGGGATGGTCTGGATGACCAAAATGTTTTGCTTGCTGTCACCGTGATATGAATGAAAAGCCAAATCTGCAATTTATTCAGGTGGAGTCCCAGTTCTTTCTTCTGATCCAGAAACCACTAGACGCCAAGGAACTTTATAGGGGCTCCCTGCATGAAAAATTGTGGCTAATGGTGTGGCCAGGGCGGGGCTTATTGTCCCTTTTTTCAGAATCCAAAAGTATGTGAAAGGGACCTGACATAACAGGAAGAGCTTGGGCGAGAGCCTGGTCCAGGGATATGTTTAGAAGTAAAGACATCACAGGCAAATTTGCTATTCATAAAGTTATATATAAGCAGTTTCAGAATAGTTTATTACAGAGACGTAAGTGTTTGGTGTTAGACACAGCAAGGGAGACATGACAAGCAGATACAAGAGAGAACTGATCTATGTACTGTACTTACTTCTGGTACAGAAAGGCCCCGGCTGCGGTTGCCACGGACCGGTTGGTGGTGTACACTAATAAGTATACATTCTCGTAGTCCTCGGCAGTGAAAATATTTTCCATATTCCTGTAGCGGAAGGTCATACTGTATTAAGCAGCCATCCCAACAAGAGCATGTGAAAAGCAGACTGCATAGTGCAACTTCATATGTCATCACTGTACAAGCCACTGTGTAACTTGACTTAAAGCCCCTATTCAAGATTGTGGTTTTTTTTTTAATACATATTGTGAGGAATATACCATATATACTCGAATATAAGCCGACCTTGTGTATAAGTCTACTCCAAAATTTAGCGCTTAAAGGACTTACGAGGCCAAGTCCATCAAAAAAAATAAAAAAAAGTTAGCTACCTTGCTCAGCTTGTAAGGCACGGAGGACGCCGTCCGCGCCCTCCGTGCCGTTCCGCCTGGTCCCCGCCGCTGCACAGCCCCCCGAACGGTCCCCGACCGCGCGGCCCGGGTCGGGCTCCCCAGCCTGTACCAAGATGGCCGGCGGAGCCCGACCCGGGCCGCGCGGTCGGGGACCGTTCGGGGGGCTGTGCAGCGGCGGGGACCAGGCGGAACGGCACGGAGGGCGTGGACGGCGTCCTCCGTGCCTTACAAGCTGAGCAAGGTAGCTAACTTTTTTTTATTTTTTTTGATGGACTTGGCCTCGTAAGTCCTTTAAAGGGAAGGTTCAGGGAGGGGATTCAAAAAATAAAAATAAATTTCCACTTACCTGGGGCTTCCTCCAGCCCGTGGCAGGCAGGAGGTGCCCTCGCCGCCGCTCCGCAGGCTCCCGGTGGTCTCCGGTGCCCGACCCGACCTGGCCAGGCCGGCTGCCAGGTCGGGCTCCTCTGCGCTCCATTTCCTGGGACTTCTGCGTCCCACGACGGCGCGCTGACGTCATCGGACGTCCGCCGGGCTGTACTGCGCATGCGCAGAACTACTGCGCATGCGCAGTACAGCCCGGCGGACGTCCGATGACGTCATCGCGCCGTCGTGGGACGCAGAAGTCCCAGGAAATGGAGCGCAGAGGAGCCCGACCTGGCAGCCGGCCTGGCCAGGTCGGGTCGGGCACCGGAGACCGGAGACCACCGGGAGCCTGCGGAGCGGCGACGAGGGCACCTCCTGCTTGCCACGGGCTGGAGGAAGCCCCAGGTAAGTGGAAATTTATTTTTATTTTTTGAATCCCCTCCCTGAACCTTCCCTTTAAGCTGGAATTTTTTATTGACTCGGGTAAAAGTCTACCCAGCAAAGCTGATGGCTGCACTTGGGGCTCAGGAGGAGTGAATGACTGTACTGCATACAGTATTGCAGCCATTTACCCCTCCTGTCCCTTAAGTGCAGCCAATACCTTCTCCAGGCCCCCCAAGTGCTGCAATTATTCACTCCCTTTTATACAGTCCAATATTTCCCCCGCCCCTTTCCTTGTTAATTGTTGTGGCCAGGACTTTCACACCTGTGTTTTCCTGGCATTTCCTTTCCTCAAAGTATCACCACTGGGTAAATTGCTGCAAATGGAAATGTGGATCATTAGTACACACATTAATCAGTGTGCTCAGTGTTGCCCGTGACTCGTATATAAGTCAGCCCCTATACTGTTATGAAGTGAATAAGACCTAAATTTCTAGATTTATACTCAAGTATATACAGTAGCCTAATCAGCAATGTGCAAAAACCATATCAGCAGTTATTCATTCTTTATTACCTAGCTGGACTTCTCGCAATTCTGACTTCAATATGACACCTACCTGCCTCTCTGAGATCTTTCAAGGGGAGAGGAAGTATCTTAATGGAAAAAAAAAATAATGAAAAAACCCACAACTCTGTAATATAGCGGCAGTGGCAGTCAGCAGCGTGTGTGCCCACAGGGAGCTCAGAGTGCCACCTCTGTCACGCGTGCCATAGGTTTGCCACCACTGACCTAGGAGATAACTAAGGTGACACTGTCTGATGTTTCCATACGTGCAATTCACCATGGAATTGCAATGCATGGTTGCATGCATTATGGCACATTTGCACAGTGATCCCATTCGTTATAAATGAATGGGATCGCAAAGCGCATTTGGGAGAATCGCAATGCAGAACTGTGCGCCACCATAGCCACCTGCATTGCACGCAGAGGGAGAGTGGAGATGAGGCCTTGCACTGTACGACATGGCTGAAAAAAGGTGTGAAAAGGACATGTTGCTAGC
This sequence comes from Hyperolius riggenbachi, assembly GCF_040937935.1. NCBI lineage: Eukaryota > Metazoa > Chordata > Amphibia > Anura > Hyperoliidae > Hyperolius > Hyperolius riggenbachi. The sequence continues at coordinate 43,676,710 of NC_090648.1, forward strand.
TCCGCTGACAGGTAGTGTATGACACGCTGACATGTCCTGCATCTCATCACAGCTGAGCCCCCTTAGAAACCTGCACCTGCCATCGCCACGCGTGACAGTAGCCATTGTGGAGGCTATTGTAATGCCCCCACAAGATAGAAGGGGAGGAGCTAGATACACGCGCACACTCCAGTGGTTATCTAGCTTGAACTATGCAGCCGGCAGCTGATTGGAGAGAAAATCTGTCACTCAGAACGCTTTTCACGCATGAGTTCTTCTGTGCTGAACTGATCTTAGCTGGGCAGCTAATATACAACCAATATACAGACAGCCACAGGAGGGACAATCTGCAAATCTATACTTAGAAAACAATCATTCACCTATTCTCCTAATCTATACATGAAATAACAACAAGGACAGATAGTAACACGAGAACCCAAATACAAAAGACACAAATATCAATTTCATGAAGTGTGAAAGTCCATTATAATTCGGAGTGATCTTGGCTGGCGTGAGCTTTTAGAACAGTAAAAATAAATATTGAAAGCACAACCTTTAAACGTTGTAACCATGCTGGCTGCTGAGAGCTCTCCATCCTTCCCGGGACAGAGAGAGGGCAAGACACAAATCATACAAGAAGTCAATAAGAGGCCAAAGGGAAATGATTTCTGCAGTGACCTCTTGTAGCAGATGGCTGGATGAGTAGCCAATAATGGAGTACATTTCTCTAGGAAGGCATGTGTGTGTGACATCTGGGGCAGAGGGGTCACACATGGCTTTATTGTGTGGTATGAACACCTCTAGCTCCCCAATTTGCCACACAGATCAGTAATTTATTGTCTGTCTTCATATATAGCACTGATAGGTTATGGAAGTTATGCAGTCCTTCTCCCTGAGGCTCTTAAAGAGAACCTAAGATGGGGCAAAATAAAGAATTTATACATACCTGGTGCTTCCCCCAGCCCCCTTCAGCCTGATCACACCTTCGCCACCGCCCTCCGCTGCCTGCAGCCTCCGCAAATTGCCCCGGAAAGTCCTTTGGTCCGGGGCATACTGCGCACCATTGCTGGGAGTGTTCTGCGCCTGCACCGAACGGCCCAGACTGAATGACTTACCGGGGCCAGTTGCGGAGGCTGCAGGCAGCAGAGGATATCGGTGTGGGAGTGCTCAGCCTGGAGGGGGCTGGAGGAAGGCCCAGGTATGTGTACATTTTTTATTTCGCCCCATCTCAGGTACACTTTAACCACTTCAGGACCGGCCGCCTAACCCCCCTTAACCACCCTGGCGTTCTGATTAAATCGCCAGGGTGGCTGCGGGAGGGTTTTTTTTAAATAAAAAAAAAACTATTTCATGCAGCCAACTGAAAGTTGGCTGCATGAAAGCCCACTAGAGGGCGCTCCGGAGGCGATCTTCCGATCGCCTCCGGCGCCCAGAATAAACAAGGAAGGCCGCAATGAGCGGCCTTCCTTGTTTTGCTTATATCGTCGCCATAGCGACGAGCGGAGTGACGTCATCGACGTCAGCCGCCTCCGATCCAGCCCTTAGCGCTGGCCGGAACTTTTTGTTCCGGCTACGCTGGGCTCAGGCGGCTGGGGGGACCCTCTTTCGCCGCTGCTCGCGGCGGATCGCCGCAGAGCGGCGGCGATCAGGCAGCACACGCGGCTGGCAAAGTGCCGGCTGCGTGTGCTGCTTTTTATTTCATTAAAATCGGCCCAGCAGGGCCTGAGCGGCAGCCGCTGGCGGTGTTGGACGAGCTGAGCTCGTCCAGACCGCTCAGCTGGTTAAGGACCAGGGCATTTTGCAGGGGAGGGGGGTGCGTGCGTTTGGGGGGGGGGGGGGGGGTCGGATCCCGTCTGTGGCTGGCTGTGCTGTCTCCCCCCTGTGTGACCAGGTGTCCCCCCTGTGCGCAGCAGCCATCACTCATCTTGAAGGCTCCAGCGATGAGCCGCAGTAGCCCCCTTCTCCAGCCGGCATCTCCGCTCCAACTGACGCTCAGGTCGGGTCGCGGCTTGACGACGTCATCTAGCCGAGACTCGGCGCTGACGTCAGACGGAGCAGAGATGCCGGCCAGAGCACAGAGGAGCGCCGATCGTCACTGGAACGGCAGGGAGGTGAGTGGATCCTCTTCTTTCCCCCCTGCCGCCACCGCTGTCAAAGTGGATCACTATGATCCGACGGCGATCGTAGTGATCACGTGTCATATGACACGATCGTAGATGCCAGCTGTCATATGACAGCTTAATCTCCCCCCCTCCGGGTGCGCACGATCGCGTCGGGACGGTTTGTTAGCGCTGGTACCGTCCGGTCAGAACGGTACCACCACCTGCTGGACGTTGATTCAACGGGCCTGGTCCGCAAGTGGTTAAGGAGTGTACACAACAATTTTACCAACTCCATGAAGTATGAGGGTTTACCTACACAATCTATTTAACAGTATTCAATATCTGTTGTCCCGCATACTACATGGAGGTCGGAAAACTGACCATACATTAACCATTCAAAACTGCATGCGTCTGTGCGCACCCTTAGTCATGTCACACAATGTGCACGGAGCATAAAGAGTACTTTTATTTACAAAATCCTTTAGTGTAAAGCCCCATCTCAGAGCTGCAAAGATCAGTGGGTGACATCAGCAGTAAGTCATCAGCCGCCGGTAATTCATTAGAGCTCTGAAGCTCTGCCTCCCCCTTTAGAAAAAGAAACACCAAGGCAGTTATTTCAAAAACTCTTTGGCCAAAGAGCTTCAGAACACTTCGGATAAAGATGGCCGTGGCCATCTTGCGACTGAATGAGGGTGAAGTTTGAATTACGAGCGGCAAGTGACTTACTGCTGCTGTCACCCGCCAATCCGTGTAGCTCTGAGTTACAAGGCTTCAGGTGCTGCTACTCCTCACAGCTATAACATCTTTGTTCTCGCATCCAAAGACCACATCTCCCAGCATGCATTGCAGCAGGTGTGCGCACATGATTTCTCAGGCAAGGTTATTGTGCGGTACAGCTGTGGTTGGTCCATGGAAAAGATGGGGGCTCCAATGGCCAGAGGAGCAGCACCCCTTCCTTCCGGGGAACTTTATAATGCGGTACAGCTGGGGTTGGTCCATGGAAAAGATGGGGGCTCCAATGGCCAGAGGAGCAGCACCCCTTATTTCTGGGGAAGTTTATAATGCGTTACAGCTGCGGTTGGTCCATGGAAAAGATGGGGGGCTCTAATGGCAAGAGAAGCAGCACCCCTTAGGAAAGTATTTACCCAAGTGTAGTTAACACTTACGAGTCAATCAGGCTGATCAGCTTAACAGCTTCTGCAGCAACCTGTGGCTCCTTGTCTAGAGTCATTGACACCACTCTGTCCTGAAAAAAAGAAGGTTGTATTATACAGATTGAATAAAGGCAAAACAGACATCCGTTTTGGTAGTACATAAACCTTACCTTAAATCTGCTGGTAAATAGCTCCACTTTTCCGCTGTGGCCAGGGACGGTGTACAGTTCCTGCAAGCTGCGCACACACTGCAGTCTGACGTGCCCTTGCTGAAAACCACAGCAAAGTAGTTAGGTGCTAGAATTACTGATCATGTCACCTCTTCAATCACACTGGAGAGTTACGCGAACCTGGACATGCTAGTGTTTGATAGATGTGTACGTATAAACGCTTGGGAATTAGACTAAAGCAATTATTTCCAGGCAGCATAATTGATTGTTTGGAAGACGTAATGCACGAAGTTGTAATAATTAAGATGGACGCAATAAAGTATTTTCACTTTAACCCATGCAGGACCGCACTGCTCTGCCCCCTGAAGGACCAGAGCCTTAAAGGAGTACTGTAGGGGGTGGGGTAATTGAACTTACCCAGGGCTTCTAATGGTCCCCAGCAGACGTCCTGTGCCCCTGCAGCCACTCACCGATGCTCCGGTCCCCTTCTGGAATTTGCGACTTTAAAGTTGGAAAACCACTGCGCCTGCACGGCCGTGTCCTCACTCCCGCTGACGTCACCAGGAACGTACGGCACAGAGCGTACTGGGCCTGCGCAATACACTCCTGGTGACGTTGATGGGAGCGAGGGTGCGCCCGTGCAGGCATAGTGGTTTTCCGACTTTAAAGTCGCAAATTCCAGGAGTGAACAGGAGGTGCGGATTGGAGCATCTGTGAGTGGCTTCGCAGGCACAGGACGTCTGCAGGGGACCATTAGAAGCCCCGGGTAAGTTCAACTTTTTTTTTTTTCCCCCGACCCCTACAGTACTCCTTTTTTTTTGCAGAAAGCCCCTAGTGCGTCTGCAGGCCACTGTTCTTATTAATGATCTTCACTGTTTGGGTGTGCCAGCGCTGCATCAGGCTGGCTCAGGAGGTAAGACTGTGCCTGGTCAGTATGTCGGAACCGCTTGTGCACATGTGGCTCCGTGCTACCAGGTAAAAGAGGATCATGGCCCCAATGTGAAGGAGGGTCTCAAGCAGTGACAGAGGACAGCCGAGGTTACACGATGAGATAGACATGTATATGTACAGTGCCAAGCACACAAATAACTAGGCTGTGTTCCTTTTTTTCTTTCTCTGCCTGAAAAGTTATAAATCAGGTATGCAAGTGGCAGTTTCTGTCCGGGTCGGGACCGTGTCAGACTATAGCATAACCCTCATTGATAAGTAATTACAGCCATAAAACACTTTCCTGTCAGTAAATGGCTTCTGAGAGCAGGAAAGAGATAAAAATGGTCAATAATTCATAGATTTTAGCTCTGGCATACGTCAATGAAGGGGTTATTGAGCAGAGACAATGAAACAGTAAAAACGTAAAATCTAGATATAAAGAGACTCTGAAGCCTCGCAAAAACCCTGTTTTTACTTCATAGTGCTTTTTAGTATTAATGCCTGACCTGAAACGGCACATCCCTGCGGCTAAACACTCAATTAATCCCCCCCAAACTCCCGGGCATAAATCCACATTTTTCCAGGTCGTAGATTTTGCTGCCTGGGAGGAGGCAAAGCTTTGCGCTGTAGCTCTGCCTTTAGTCCAATCAATCTGGGCTGATCACCGCCTCTCCCCGCCCTTCTCAGTGAAAGAAGACTGAGAGGGGCGGGGAGAGGCGGAGATCAGCGCAGATTGATGGAGTAGAGGCAGAGCTACTGCACAAAGCTCTGCCTCTATGCGGAAGCCATCCTCTAATCTTCCCCAGGGGATTACGGGGGAATTAATTGAGTGTTAAGCCGCTGGGACGCACAATTTCAGGTAGGGCATTAATAGTAAAAAAGAATTTGTAGGAAAAAGGTGTTTTTGCAAGGCTTCAGTCTTTCTTTAAATATAAAAAAAAAACCTGTGGGATATCTAAAAAAAAAAAAAAAAGTCATTTTTAGGATACTGAGGACGGATACAATTGTTTTTCTCATCAGCTTTCTTCTCGGCTGTCCTTTAAAAAGACTCTGTACTGAAAAAAAAAGTCCCCTGGGGGGTACTCACCTCGGGAGGGGGAAGCCTCAGGGTCCCAATGAGGCTTCCCCCTCCCCTGTAGCTGCAGGCAATCCAGCGCTGGCTCCCCCGAAGTGTCCCACAATTCTCGCTCGACAAGCCTGACAAGGCTTGCTATATTTACCTTCCCTGGCTCCAGCGGGGGCGCTGTTGCGGCTCTCAGCACGGAAATAGATGGAAATAGCTAATCACTGTCAGGTCCGTTCCACTACGCAGGCGCAGGAGACTTGCGCCTGCACAGTAGAGCGGCCCGACAGCGATCGGCTAATTCCGCCTATCTCTGAGCAGAGAGACTATACTGCGCCTGCGCTGGAGCCAGGAAGGTAAATATTTACATTCCTGCTGTTCGGCGGGGCACAGAGAGAACGTCGTGGGACAAAGGAGGACAGGAGAAGCCTCGATAGGATCCGGAGGCTTCCCCCACCCGAGGTGAGTACCCCCCAGGGGAACTATTTTTAGTTACAGGTTTTCTGAAGTCTGAAAAAATACTTTTTTTTTTATTGTGCAGTCCTGTTCAGCATTGTCACCATAGATGAAACGAGGCCCCTTTCACTTCCTGGAGAAGGCAGAGCTATGTGCTGAAGCTCTGCCTCCATTCGCGTCAATCTGCGCTGATCACCGCCTCTCTCTTCTTTCACTGAGAGGGGCGGGGAGAGGCGGCGATCAGCGCAGATTAACGCGACTGGAGCCAGAGCTATAGCGCAAATCTCTGCCTCCCCCGGGCAGCAAAATCCACCACCTGGAAATTTGTGGAATTTTGCTCCGTGTTTCTGAGGGGATGAAACCTTGTTCTGCCGCGGGGATGCAGCGTTGCACCTGGTGTTAATGCTGAACAGGACTGCATACTAAAAAAGGGTATTTTGTCAGGCTTCAGACTCTCTCTAAGTACCGTATGTACTTTTGCGATGTTTGACAAATCAGGTTCTCTTGAGGTTTGTTTTTTTAGCATGGTTCTTCCTCATTCAATAGATCTTAAAGCAGGAAGGGTGAGTACCTCCCAAGCCAGACTGCTCTTCATACCAACATGTACATCTATGCTCCTCACCTTGTCATGCAGAGTCCACCCTAAATACTTCAAGTAACTGTCATTCAAGAAGGAATGTGGGTAGGTCTTTATCCAGGTCCCAAGTTCCTCAATGCAGATAGCCCGGATATCAGCATGGACATCACTGCAGAAAATCATTAGGAGTTAAAGGAGGGACCCAGTATAATCAGAAAACTAAAAATAAGGTTTTAAACAGAACTGTAACCAAGGATTGAACTTCATCCCAACTAGTTGTGGGTACCCCCCTTCCCACAGGACATCTTTACGTTTTCTCGAATAGATCATCAGGGGGCTCTGTATGGCTGATATTGTGATGAAACCCCTCCCACAGTGTGATGTCATGACAATAGTCCTGACAGTTTCTTCAGGCTTACCATACACCAGCGGTTTTGGATGTCAGCCTGGCTTTCCGGGGCATAAAGAGATTAGTTGCATGTTTGGGAGTGATGCACCATGGGAAACCACAGTTACACACTTACAGCTGAATTATGGCAAATACCTTCTGTTTTAAGAAAGCAAAAGTAAATGTAGTATGGCTTTTTAACCACTTAAGCTCTCAGTCGTTTTCACTTTATGCATCCGAGCAATGTTCACCTCCCATTCATTAGCCTATAATTTTATCACTACTTATCACAATGAACTGATCTATATCTTGTTTTTTCCGCCACCAATTAGGCTTTCTTTGGGGGGTACATTTTGCTAAGAGCTACCTTACTGTAAATGCATTTTAACAGTAAGAATAAGAAAAAAAGGAAAAAATTCATTATTTGTCAGTTTTCAGCCATTGTAGTTTTAAAATAATACATGCCTCCATAATTAAAACCCACGTATTGTAATTGCCCATTTGTCACGGTTATTTAACCGTTTAAATTATGTCCCTATCACAATGTATCGCGACAATATTTTATTTGGAAATAAAAGCATTTTTTTCCGTTTTGCATACATCACTATTTACAAGCTTATACAAAAAAAAAATAGAGAGAAATATTTCATCTTTACATACATATTTAAAACGTTTAGACCCTTAGGTAAATATTTATGTTTTTTTTTTTATAGTAATGTTTTTTTTTTTTGTTTTTTTAATTAAACATTTTATGTGGTCATTTTTGGGAGGGTGGGATATAAAAGTGTTTTATTTGGGGAAATATTTGTGTATGGTAATGTTTTTTTTACTTTTACTCGTAGTTTTACTTTTTGGCCACAAGATGGCAATCTCGATTTTGTTTACATGACGTCACTCTAAGCGTACAATGTACGCTTAGAGGGACATGGCTTCAGAAAAAGCGAAGCTTCCGAGAGAAGCTGTCGCTTTTTCAGCGGGGTAGAGGAATCAGTGATCGGGCTCCATAGCCCGATACATTGATTCCGTGGCTACCGAATCCGCGGCCGGGAGTGCGCGCGATCGGCCGCGGGAGCGCGCCTGTCCTCCTTGACGTTTTTATACGTCAAGGAGGACAAAGTGGTTAAAGAGGAACTCCAGTGAAAATAATGTAGTAAAAAAAGTGCTTCATTTTTTACCATAATTATGTATAAATGATTTAGTCAGTGTTTGCTCATTGTACAATCTTTCCTCTCCCCGATTTACATTCTGACATTTATTAGATGGTGACATTGTTACTGTGGGCAGGTTATGTAGCTGCTCCTAGCTGTTCTGGCTGTACAGACAGCTGTAAACAGCTAATTCCTGTCTGTGAATATTGTTACATTGTGGCAGTTTGCCCAGAGTATCATGGTACCCAGAGCTTCTTGTGGGAGGGGTTTCAGCACAAAATCAGTCATACAGCGCCCCCTGATGGTCTGTTTGTGAAAATCGTTCTATTTTTCATGTAAAAGGGGGTATCAGCTACTGATTGGGATAAAGTTCAATTCTAGGTTGGAGTTTCTCTTTAATAGAGAGCTTTTAGGTATCTTTTAGTCCTTCCCTAGTGGTTCTGGGTCACCATGAGCTTTCTGGGTACTCCTCAGTTATAATATAAGAAGACACTGTAGACAGATTCTGTCCCTATGAACTAAGCAAGAGAAGGGCCTGGAATAATGCATTGAGCTAGAGATTATTCCTTTCTCAACAGAAAAGTTGCTTCTCAAATGCAGTTTTTCTTTAAGGAGGAACCGTAACCAAGGAGTGAACTTCATCCCAATCAGTAGCTGATAACCCCTTTCCCACGAGAAATCTTTACCTTTTCTCAAATAGATCATCAGTGAGTTCTATATGGCTGATATTGTGGTGAAACCCCTCCCACAGTGTGATGTCATGACCGAGGTCCTGACAGTTTGCAGTGTGACATAATGTCTGTTTCCAACTGCCAAGCAAGCAATATCTCCCTTCGTATGGTTAGTGTGTGTGGTTATAGATAATGGCAGTTGGTGCTGTTTTTTTCATATCTGCCAGTTGTAAAGATGATGACCAGTAAGCTCATTGCAGATCATACAAAATGAACAAATGACATGGAGAATATCAATCATTTCTTGATCTCTCTTCTATTCTTTAACTTCCCACTTTGCAATGTATTGATTTATTCCCCCTCCTTTTCGCTACAGTTCCTCTTTAATGAGAGATTAATAAAAGGAATAATGAACAAAGAGGCGCTAAAATAAAACTGCAATCATCAGCCGGGTCGAGACAGAACGTATGAATGAAGTTCAGGTCGGAGACGGACACCATAACTCACCGATAACGATGGACAAACACTCCTTTGAATAAGGAATTCATCATGTTGCCGACGTCCTCGAGATATGAGCTCAGCTGGAGAGAGCAGACACAGATCAGTGTTACGTCAGTCTATGGCACGCCGGTGCCGGGAAGTGTTTATAGAAAAGCTGCTACAATGTGAGGACGGCCGAGCTGGTAACAGGCAAACTCTGTGCTCCTTCCTATCAGACCGTGTGAGACGGCCGCTATGTACAGCCTATTGCCGATGCAACCTATCCCCCTCACGTCTGGACTGCTAGTGAAATGCTGAGTCTGACTGGAGCAGAATAGGATCCATTTTTGGATCATTTTAATGGCAGCCCCCCCGTCTAGGAACACAATGGTATCATGCATGGAGCATAGGCACCTAAAGCAGACGTGTCAATATCATGCTTAATAGCAACAAAATGAAATGCAGTGAGTACCAAGTGCGTGGGGGCTATTTGCATCCAGGCAGTGGTGTAGCAATAGGCAGATGCAGAGGCTGAGACAGCACCAGAGCCCCTGGACCAGAGCGCCCCACATCGAGCTCTCCTCCAGTCATTGTATTAGCTCTTCATTGGTGTTATACATATGTAGAAATGACTTCTGCTATTGGCTGTCACTATTCAAAGCACCGGGTGGGGGATGAAGGGACATTAGTCAGGTGGTCAGACAAGTCATTCTGCCCTAGCTTTGCCTACCTACATGTTTCACCTTATCACAGGGCTTCCTCAGGTTGTCACACCCCTCTGACAGTGCGGATGTCCCCTCCCATCTACCACTCTCAGACTTTGCGGCTGTCTACTCCCTAGCCTCCACCTCACTGGCACTGTCCCCTCCCCGTCTTACACAGCGGCTGTCCTATCACCTGCTTACCTCTCTCTGATACTAGGGCTGTCCTTGGCATGTTTTTGAGCTTCATATGTATAGTCATGTATAGAGTGATTGAGGGGGCCAATGTCAAACTTGCATTGGGGGCCAGAGCTCTTCATCCAGAAGCTTTTCAGATTAAACAATACATTTTGAATCATGATACTACCATTTATTGGATAACTTAAAAAAAAATATGAGTTATCGGCTATTGTGCCTTCATATGCTCACAAGTTGTTAAAGGGCAACTGAAGTGAGAAGAATATGGAGGCTGCCATATTAATTTCCTTTTAAGAAACACCAGTTGCCTGGCAGCAGATCCGGTATTTCTGACATGATTGTCAGATCTGACCATAATAGCTGCAGGTTTGCTTCTGGTGTTATTCTGACACTACTACAGCCAATAGATCAGCAGGGCTGCCAGGCAACTGGTATTGTTTAATAGGAAATAAATATGGCAGCCTCCATATACCTCTCACTAGTTATCCTTTAAAGCACACGGCTTTATACATGCAACATCAAAAGAGAGACTCGTCATCCTCTACACATCCAATGTGAATCCAGTGAAGACAACTTAACCGGATCTGTGCACAGTACTTAAAGCTACAACTGAAACACTTCCATATATACACAGAGAAGCTAGGCCTCTGCCCCTTCCCTGCAAAATGATGCAATTCAAGCTGTAAATACTGTGCACAGACATAACTTAGTTACTCTTCATCAGATTCGTAATAAATGAAATGAAATGAATGCAGATGTAATGATAAGGACTTGTGAGGCATCTGTTTTTAATCATGTTCAGTTGTTTGTAAGGTTTTCAGCACCTGTAAGTCTGTGGCTCTGTGCCCTGCATTTGCCTGCCTTCCTCAATGGAGGACCTGCTGTTTCCCTGAGCGTTTGCTAGGTTTCCAACCTTCATTGCAAATGGAATAAACCGCAGGTTTGGGCAATAAGCACAAATCCTTCCTATACTGGAGGTCCAGGGCCTAGGAAAATGTTATTCTAGACTATCCTACTAATCCGGTCACCAGTATCACATGACTAGAGATGGGAGCAGTTAGCCAATGAGAGCAGCAGTGTGGGAAAAAGGAGAACACAAAAGTCACTTTAAAGGACTTCCGAGGTGAAAGTAAACTAATGAGATAAACTATTGTATCTATCCTCCTCCTTCTAAAAATGACTTTTTTTTAGCTACAGAAACTGTCACTTGCATACCCAATTTTGAACGCTTTCAGGCAGGGAAAGAGAAAAAAGGAACACAGCCTAGTTATTTGTGTGCTTGGCAGTGTACATACACATGTCTATCTCATCATGTCACCTCGGATGTCCTTTAAAACAGGGCTGCGGGGTCGGAGTTGGAGTAGATGAGTCGGAGCAATTTTGGGCACCCGGAGTCGGAGTTGGAGTCATTGATTTCATAAACTGAGGAGTCGGATGATTTTGTACAAAATTCAAAGCCCAGTTAAGTATTAGACTAAGGAGTCGGAGTCGTGGCCATTTTAAGTACCCGGAGTCGGAGTCGTGGTTTCATAAACTGAGGAGTCGGAGTTGGAAGATTTTTGTACCGACTCCACAGCCCTGCTTTAAAAAATGGTATGAAACTCAATTATTACACATGGTGTACTGCATTAAATACAGCATAACACAAATAGAAAGCTTTATGTAAATGGTTAGGTAAGGCCCGGTTCACATTAGTGTTTGCCAACAGAACCGGCCGTACGGATCCGTGGTCCGTTCCGCTGAACGGACAAAAAAAATGCTGCAGGACCCAATTTTCCGGACAGTTTCGCTCAGTGGAACGGAACCGGAAGGTTTTGCAGCATATAGGAACCAATGAAAACTGACGTTTTACAACACACTGGCTGTAAAACGGATAGTTTTCCCCGGATCCAGCTGGCCTTATCCGTATGTCAGGTTCCGTAAAACAACGCTAATGTGAACCGGGACTAACTACTGGAAGGGTCAATACTCAACCCTAAAGGTGCGTACACACTTCCAACTTTACGCCTAATTGTCGTTTAAACTGGTCGTTTGAAAAACTTGAAGTGCAAACAACACGTCGTTTAGACGTCATGTACACACTGACCAACAAAAGCGGATGATATGCTAATTTACATGTCGTTTAACCAACTTGATAATGGACAATGGACTGGATAGAACAATGGACTACATTAAATGACTAATTGTAACGATTGTGGGACAATTTCGTCGGTCAGCGCACAACGTGCACGCTGACACGATGGAAATCCCCCACAAGCACTCAGACAGATGGCCCCAGTGCGATGCAAATGCACCTGTGGAGGGAAATACCAGACAGCAGGAGGAGCTGTGGAGCACAGAGGACAAGAGCTCTGAGTGCTCCACAGATGACAGACAAATATTGCTCAGTGCAATCAGCAATGAGCAATACCGAAACAGCACAGAAATAATAACAGTCCGAATGTGCGTATATCAACGTATTGACATATTTCCACAATTCGAATACAAGAAAATAATAAAGACAGCATGCGCATATATCGGCGTAACCGATATATGGCGCAAGTACTGACAAAATAACAAACGTGTACTGTACGTCCTAACTAGTGTTCCCGGCCCCTGATTTCCTCCCAGTTCGAGCGTACAAGGAAAGCTAACTAGGAACACAAACAAACAGATAGTAAGCACGTTTACCTATCGGTTGCCTTACAGCAGGCAACGGCAAGGGTTGCTCAGACAGACAGACAAACATGTAACAAGGACAGATCAGATGGGATCCACCACTCTCACCCCCGGAGCGAATGCGATCCCCAGGCAGAATGAAGTAGCCAAACGCAACCGCATAGATGGCTAGCTTCGCAAACAGAATCAGAAGGATCCACTACCCTTACCGCCAGAGTAATGCGATCCACAGACAGAGACAGAATGAACGCTTGTTCAAGACACGTTGGGAGTACGGTCACCGCACGAGAAGCCCAATAGCGACAAAGCGTACTATCTAACTATCCAAGAACAGAGGTCCTAAGCTACTGCTAGTCAGGCTAACATGGAACTATGTCGGACAATGACCACAGCAGGAAGTGAGACTTTATGCTGAGGTCATTCAGAGGGAGTGGACATGCAAATCTCCAAACAGCTGCAAGCTAATCAACACTCAATGGGAGTGCAAGCAAAGCCATGCCAGCAAATGTATAGAAAGAAATCAGAAACTGCCTGGCTGCAGAACCATTGCAGCCAGCAGTACAGGCTGCAGAAGCAATCATTACAACTAATCAAACGTGTTTGAACGTCTATTAGTTGGACAAACGACTAAGTCGTTTGTACACAAGTACAGATCTAACAGTCGTCTGAACGCCGAGCGGATCAGGCACACCGACTGTTATCAGCCACTGGACAGAGTGTACACACGTCCAACTTGTCGTTCAAACGACAAGTCAGACGACAAGTTGTTTGAAAAAGTTGGATGTGTGTACGTACTGTAAGCTAACTGGTACGAGTTACCTTGCCATTCTAAAATGATCAGATTGTGCTCAGCAGGGACTTTCACTGTGCTCTACATACATCAATCTGCTAGCAGATTTTGCTACATTTTGTTGTCTGACTTTCACTGAACAGAACAGCCAACAGAACGCCTACATAATAAACCAGCATTATTTAAATGACACACCCAAGAAGATCATATTTTGTGGACACGGTTATAACTCCTCCCTCCTTTATCTAAACCTAAAAAGCTATGGGCGGAGTCAGGCTATAACCAATCGTATCTGGCAGTCATGGAATCCAGTCACCTCCTTTATCTTCTCCTGCAGGTTCTCCAGCCTCTCTGTAGACCTCTTGTCTGGGCTTTTGCCTCTCTCCACGTCCAGCTGACGCTTGCTGGTTTCCAGGTGGTGGGTCATGTCCTTCGCGGCTTTCACCATCCCAGTCATGATTTTCATGGCTACATATAGAAAATACACGTTCATGTTCATCAAATATTGGCTTTTCTGCAAGATTTCTCATGTTTGTTAAATAATCACTTGCAAATCTGACATTTGCTAGGAAGAGTGGAATCCCACCCTTGCTGATAACCGTTCCATCACCATGTCTCCAGTGTTCTAGCTGAAACACACCTGAAGCAAGGGGAACATGGAGGCTGACCTATGTTTTGTTCTTTTAACAGTGCACATTGCCTGACCCTCTGCCTGTCATACATTTAGGAATAGACCCTGAACAAGCATGCAGAGCAGATGTTTCTGACTGAAGTCTGGCTGGGTTAGATACATGCTTGTTTCAGGCGGGTGATTCAGACCAGTGGCGTAGCTAGAGATCATGGGGCCCCATAGCAAAACTTCCATGGGGCCCTCAGATGTAGGCAGTCCTAAGCAATGCCACCTGCCCCTACCTTATGGATATGAGTTAATTGGGCAATTTACATTCTCATGCGTTTAACACTGCGCATAGTTCATGGGCACTGAGACAAAATCAGAGGGTGGAGAAACACCAAGTTAATGGTAAATACATTAACTACCCCAGGGGACTCCTATGCTACAGGGCCCCATAGCAGCTGGTATGGCTGCTATGGCTATTGCTACGCCCCTGATTCAGACACTACTGATGCCAGAATGATCAGCAGGACTTCCAGGCAATTGGTATTGTTTAAAAAGAAATAAATATGGAAGCCACCATATCCCTCTCACTTCAGGTGTACTTTAACACCCTCCTGACAAGCTCTTCCACATGTGACAGTTGCAGGTACCTCTCAGCAGTCCTTTCCTTCCATGCAGTTGGAGTGTGTCATTTCTCTAACATGTAGCTAGATCCAGAGACAGCCTATCACAAGTGATCTCCGGGTTATGGGTGTTACGTATGGAAGCTGGCATTATAAATCAACACAAAAATACTATCCTATTTTCCCTGTATATAGTTAATGTCTTTGATCATAAATAGGATTTTTATAACGATCTACTATAATAACATATCGAAATAGACTAAAATTGATTGAAAGATTGATCTGTTCCGACTTGCAAACAAATTATGGGGCCAGGTGCGAGTGACATCATGTAGTAGGGGTCGGGGTGAGAACAATGGTCCTGGTTGGCTGAAGCATTGGTGGCATCGGGGGACTGCTGTATATAGGCTAGATTCTCAGCAGAGGCCGTTATCAGCTCTAGTGTATGTAAGAGGTTTTATACAACTGCCGCTATCTCCAGATACCCTACACACATACCTCCGCTCTGCTAACGATAGTCTCCTCTCCAGTCAACCATTTTCATTCTTGTGTAAAAGACTTCTCTCAAATTTCTCCACTCCTCTGGAACTCTCCTCCAAAATCTGTTTATCACTCTCCCACACTTACCAACTTTAGGAGCAACCTAAAAAATTGGCTCTTCAGGCAAGCATTAAACCTTGCACACGGCTTCCCCTCACCTATTGTTCTATCCCTTAAAAGTGAACCCGAGGTGAGAGTAATATAGAGACTGCCATATGTATCTCCTTTTAACCACTTAACGACCAGCTAACGCCCATAGGCGTCGGCAGGTCTTAAGTGGTTTACCATGGAAACGGCCGCCGTCAAGTGGTTTACCATGTCAGTTCACGGAGGGTGTCTCCGTGAACAACCGAAGAGCCGCCAATCGCGGCTCGCCGGCAAAATGTAAACACGCGAGGAAGAAATCCCCGCTGTTTACATCATACGGCGCTGCTGCGTAGCAGCGCCATAAGGCAGATCGGCGATCCCCGGCCTCTGATTGGCCGGGGATCACCGGCATCTGATAGGCGGAAGCCTATCCTAGGAGGCGCAGGACGGAATTTCCGTCCTGCGCATTACGTAGCCAGAGGGAGAGGGAGGTAAGGAGCGTGAGGGCGGAAATGGCTGCGGAGGGGGGCTTGGAGGGCCCCACCCGCAAAACGCAGATGGCTGGCGGCAATCAGACCCCCCAGCAGGACATCCCCCTAGGGGGGAAAAAAGGGGGGGGGGGAAGAGTCTGGTCGCCCTGGCTTCAAAGTGATCTGTGCTGTGGGCTGGAGAGCCCACACAGCATAGATCGGACCAGCATAGGCTGGTCCTTAAGTGGTTAAGCAATAACAGTTGCCTGGCTATCCTGCTGATCCTCTGCCTCTAATACAGGGCTGTGGAGTCGGAGTCGAGGAGTCGGAGTCGGGGCAATTTTGAACACCCGGAGTCGGAGTTGGAGTCGTGGTTTCATAAACTGAGAAGTCGGAGTCGGGAGACGGGTGATTTTTGTACAAAATCCACAGCCCTGTTGAAATATTAGACTAAGGAGTCGAAGTCGAGGAGTCGGGGCCATTTTGGTTACCCGGAGTCAGAGTTAGAGTCGTGGTTTCATAAACTGAGGAGTCGGAGTTGGAATCAGAAGATTTTTGTACCGACTCCACAGCCCTGCTCTAATACTTTTAGCCATGGGCCCTGAACAAGCATGCAGCAGATCAGGTGTTTGACATTATTGTCAGATCTGACAAGATTAGCTGCATGCTTGTTTCAGGTGGGCAATTCAGACACTACTGCAGCCAAATAGATAATCAGACCTGCTAGGCAACTGGCATTGTTTAAGAGGAATTGAATAGGGCAGCCTCCATGTCACTCTCACCTCGGGTTCATTTTAACCGTGTAGGGTGCATACACCAATCACTAACCAACTTTTTCACCTCCATGTAGTACGGTATGCGGGTCAACAGATTTGGAATACTTGGCTTCTCTGCATACAGTGGTGATTCAGGTATCTATGGTAGTTTTGCAGGAGCCACTAGGGCCATGTTTGGCAAAATGTAAGCTTTATATGTGAATGCTACAAAAATCTAAAACAAAGTGCTCTATGTGCATAGTCATGTTTGGTGTGCGCTCTTTTTTGACTAAGGACTGTTGTACTGATATATACATCTACTTGCTGTTTACCCGAAGTCTTATAATTGATCCTATGTTTATTCTTCATACTCTTCGTCGGTAAAATCATATTGAAGCAGAAAGAAATGTCAAATCTTAATTCAAGAGCTTCAGACAAAAATACAAGCAGATGATGCGTGTCGGGCAGAAGACAGCCCTTAGTCATAGCTTAGTCACAGCAATGTCTGAGGGCGAACTTGTGCCCAACACGAGACAGCGATTTGTACTTTTGTCTGAAGCTGTGGAATTAAGATTTGACATTTTGTATCTACTACTTGAGCAGAATGTTTTTCTATCAATATGTTGTACAGCGCCACAGAAGATGCTGACATAAAACCAGAATAGTAGTTTTCTTTAAAAAGGTATAGATGGGCTTTACATTTATGACAAGAAGGAGGTACATTATTTTTTAAATACGATCATGTGAGTTGAAAACGATCATGTGATTTGATGACTCTGGCACGTTACCGACCTGTGTGATGCGACAGGTTAGAGTCCTCACCTGCGAAGGTGCTGGTGTGGCGGAAGGCTCGCACCTGGGAGTCGGAGAGTCCGGTCAGCAGGTTGATAATGGTGTCCATGAGGATGTCATCATACATGACATTATACTGACAGCTGACCACCAGCTTGTCCAGAAACTCCCCGAAATTCAGACAGAACTTCTTCCAGGCCTGTGTGCTGAGTGACAGCGGGTAGTCAGCCGACTCCTGCAGAAGCAACGCAATATCACATGTCAAGGGAAGCTCCAATAAAAATGGGAACCACAAGTATTACTTCATAGTGTTAGGTTATTCCTGTATGGTTTTCCTCATTTTTTTTAACCCTTTCAACTCCTATGTTGGCTCTTTCCTGCAAAGATCCAATGTTTGACATTGTAAAAATGGCTGCCGCTATTGCTGGGTAAAATCTGGCACAGCGTCAGCCTCTTCAGATCAAAGTATCGGATTCAGGGCTGGTCCACACTAAGAGCTTTTCTGAGCGCTTTGAAAAACGCTTGGCTTATGTATTTGAATGGGATGGATCACACCTGAGCAATGTGATTTTCTCGCGAACGCAAACTCGGGTCCTGCAGCATTTCTGCGGCGATTCAGCCTCAATATTAAGTATAGTAAAGTGGAAAAGCGCTAGAACAGATCGATTTTCCAAGAGTTTTTGTTACAGAAGCTACACCAAATGCTCCAAAAATCGCTAGGCATAATTAGAAAATAGCTAGGCATATTCCTAGAATCGCTCTGAAAAATCACTTCAAAAAGCGCTGAGCATTTGGGATTACGCTAGCACTTTTTGGTGTGCACTGGGCCCAAGTCAGAAACTTCTGTGGCCACCAGTCCCATCCTCTGCTGCTAACCACGTAATATAAATACTGCATTAATGCATCTTGGCTGCCACTAGGGGTGCCCTTGCCGGATCTAGTCCAGAACGTCACAGTGTCTGACATTCTGATCCCCTCCAACACCACGAAGCGCCGTATAATAACGAATTACGCTGGTGCGCGTGCAAAGGGGGCAGAGCTAATACATGGATCCCAGCCCCTCCAATGCTAGTTCACCTCCTGGCTGTAGGTAGACACTCTCCAGATCCCTGCAGCAGCTGCAGATTTATGATCACCCATGTGTGTGCTGGGGGAGGGGGAGTGATCACGAAAATGGATTGGGAAGGGTTAAAACACACCTCACACAAAAAAAAAAAGTTTTCAAAAACCGCCACACTCGAGTCTCCAATGTCATCACGCAGCTCCCATACTGAAATGAAGACCTGACCACTTTCTGATAATGCTAAAAGGGACAGGGAATTACTATTTTTGTGGTAACATGAGTCTTTCCTTCGTTATATAGTGTAATGTTAATAAGACCATTATATCACAGACCTCATTAAAGTCTTCAGTCATCTTCCTGATAATGTCCGCATTCTGCATGCTATCCATCATTTCCTGGGTCACCACACCTGGCAAGACAGTAACACACAATGACAAGTGGCATCTGAATTAATGCTGGGATTACACGTTACGGTTTTCGCGGTCGATTCTGCACGTGATCTATTAGCCATTCGATTCTCTAATCTTCCACTCGTTTTTCTTATCTTTTTTCCATTCACTTCTATGAGAAATAGAGCAGAAAAGAATCGAGCGGAACATCGGACGTGTCGGAATTTTATCATCGAAGGCATCTATCGGAACGATTCTTCGCAAAAAACGTAACGTGTAATCCCAGCATTAGGCATTTGCTGTAGTGTTTTACAGCAACCATACCGCGTGTCCCCAAGCCTGTGATTCCTCTAGGACAGGCATGTGACACAATGCTGAGGACAAGATGTGACTGCAAGAGATGTTGCAGCTTTATACAACTGAAATCCTTCTGGAAATCATGCTTTGTGGTTTTGTCACCAGATTTAACACAAGTGCAGTTGCTGATGGGTAACCGGTCAGAATAAACACCAACCAGCACGGTAGTGGTTAATCCTCACCCAAACTCAAATTATGTACACCTTGCTATTAAAGGGGCACTATAGGGAATTAGGCATTTTTTTAATTGAAATAGAAATAATCAAACAAGCATGTGGTAGAAGTACTGAAAAAAAAGGAAATTATTAAAAGAAAGAACAAAAACCATGCATAGCGTTCACATTGATAACCTAACCAGTGGGCATCCTTGTCTAGTTAGCAGCAGTGATGCCGATCAGCTCATTTACTGTTAGTGGATGTATTTACAGATAACGGCAGTTGGAGCTGTCTGTTTTTTTTCCTTGTCTGCCAGCAGTAAAGATGTTGACTAAAGCCTGGTACACACCATGCAATTTCCCATCAGATAGATGGGTCGAAAATATAATTTCTAACAGGTCCGATCTGATTTCCGATTGTGTTTCTGATCAATTTGCAGAGAAGTGATCAGAAAATCGATCAGAAATCCGATCGGATCTGTCAGAAATTATCTATGGACCCATCTATGAGATGGGAAATTGCATGGTGTGTACCAGGCACAAGGGCTCGTACAAACACACTGTATATGTGGCCTGATCCCCTTGAACGACGTCACTTGCCCGGGCTGCGACACACGTATCAGCTGCAGACGTGATATGTTGCTTTGAGGGGGGCAGAAGGATGAGCACCGCAGCCATGACGTCATGCTGTGGGAGGGGGAATCGGCATCGGTGGGGTTGGGTAGATCTGTCCAGCAGGTTGGTTGTGGGTCGGGCTGTCTCAGCCGACTTACTGTAAGTCAGGCACGTGTACAAGGCTCAACAAGCTCACAGTGGATCAAACATGATCAAATTACACAGCGTGCATCAATCATTTTTTTTAAACTGCTCACTTTGCAATGTATGGATTCCCCCCGCCCCCACACACACTATTATCTTTGGGTTAAGTTCCTCTTTAGGGGAAATTTGGATTCTCTCAAACTGTCACATAAATCCCTAGCAAACCATTACTTTGAACCTTGAACAGAATTGGGAAGGGAAGGGGGTGTAAAGCTCACCTTTGCATCCACTGGCCTGAATGAGAAAGTTGATCAGTTCCAGGAGGGCTGGAGCTCGGTCCTTCTTATAACTGTCCAACCAATCATCTACAAGGATCTGCATCGAAATTATAAAGCTTCAATAGCAGCAAATGTATTTTCTTTCTTTCTTTTATTTACATTTAGTTTAGTGATAAATACAATGACAAAATTACTTTCTGATACTTTGCACCCCCCAATAATACACAAGAATGTAGGTGGCCAAAAATATACTAAAATAATGAAAAACACTAAAGAAGGTTAAGTGTTTGGCTCACCTTCATAAGCCGATGGATCAGTAATTCAAAAATGTATTAAATGAAGCATAGAAGCCCCTCCCCCCAGTGCAAGGGCCAGGAAGCAGGAATGTTGACAGTTATAGCCATTACCTCCCCTTACTGGTTTCCACCGACCAATGAAGACAAAAAGAAGCTGGCAACCGGATAGCAGAGACAAAACCCACAGGGACGCCGGGAACCCAAATCTAGTGCAATATCGTTAGATGGTTTAGGTATAATAGTATGAGTGGTAACAGGATACTCACACTTCCAGCTTGCTAAATACAGCAACATTTATGGTCGTATGTGGGGAATTATTATTGATTTATAAAGTACCAACATATTCCATGGCGCAGTCCAGAGTAAGGAAAACAAACAAGGGGTACAGAATGATACAATGATATACAGCAAACATGGACGCTGGTACAAAATACAGAATTAATAATTACAATGACAGATGTAACATGATGAATAAAATGCATAACAGAGTGCAAGCTATGAAATGAATAACAAACTCCAAGACACAAACGGGTGAGAGAGCCCCGCCCTTGTGAGCTTACAATATAAGGGAATGGGGGGTAGAGGTGGGGGAAGTATGCAGTATCCATACAGACAGTGTGTGTTTAGGTTATCTAGTATTACAACTTGGCCTTTGGTTTAAGGGGGAGTGGCTTAAATTAGAGCAGATGATTGTTGGAAAAGGCGAGTTTGGAGGGAGTGTTTAAAGGAATAATCAGCCAAAATAAAAAATCTGCTTTACTCACCTTGGGCTTTCTTTAGCCCCTTGCAGCCCGCTCTCCCCCGCCGTCCCGGGCTCCCCGCACTGTGCAGAGGCTGACCTCGAGGTTGTCCTTACTGAGTCTGCGTGAAGCGCCGCTGTCAAGAACCCACATTGTCTGTGGCTTACTGCGCAGGTGAGGTCGGCCTCTGCACCGTGTGGGGAGCCCGGGACGGCGGCGGAGAGCAGAGCGGTCAGCGTGTGACAGTCGGCTGCAAGGAGCTGGAGAAAGCCCAAGGTAAGTAAAGCGGATTTTTTTGATTTTGGCTGAGGATTCCTTTAAAGATTTCAAAGCTGGGAGAGTTACGGATGTGCTGTGGAAGAGCATTCCAGAGGAGGGAGCACTGCTTCATGTGGAGAGCCTGCTTCCAAAAACTCTAAGCCCATTACTGTATCAACCAAATGTAACAAAACCAAAACTAGGAGTAAACCAAAAGTAAGAGAAACGTTGACATAGCCGAGTACTGAGAAGACTGTACACAGGAGTGATCGGCAAGGAGAGCCATTAATGCCCCACAGGCTCATCATACCATCCTGATTTGTGGTCCATTTGACCCAGTCATTTTTCATCTGGGGTTATAGGTCAGCGTTTGTGTTTTAGTTTTTCATGTGTTTGCATTTTTACTTGTCTGTCTTTTCAACGAGAGAAAAAAAAGATTACTAGATTACTGTTTATACACTTACCTAAAAGATTATTAGGAACACCATACTAATACAGTGTTTGACCTCCTTTCACCTTCAGAACTGCCTTAATTCTACGTGGCATTGATTCAACAAGCTGCTGAAAGCATTCTTTAGAAATTATATTGATAGGAGAGCATCTTGCAGTTGATGGAGATTTGCGGGATGCACATCCAGGGCATGAAGCTCCCGTTCCATCACACCTCAAAGATGATCTATTGGGTTGAGATCTGGTGGCTGTGGGGGCCATTTTAGTACAGTGAACTCATTGTCATGTTCAAGAAACCAATTTTAAATGATTCGAGCTTTGTGACATGGTGCATTATCCTGCTGGAAGTAGCGATCAGAGGATGGGTACATGGTGGTCATGAAGGGATGGACATGGTCAGAAACAATGCTCAGGTAGCCCGTGGCATTTAAACAATGCACAATTGGCACTAAGGGGCCTAAAGTGTGCCAAGAAAACATCTCCCACACCATTACACCACCACCACCAGCCTGCACAGTGGTAACAAGGCATGATGGATCCATGTTCTCGTTCTGTTTACGCCAAATTCTGACTATCGAGACGCATGAGACCAGGCAACATTTTTCCAGTCTTCAACTGTCCAATTTTGGTGAGCTCATGCAAATTGTAGCCTCTTTTTCCTATTTGTAGTGGAGATGAGTGGTACCCGGTGGGGTCTTCTGCTTTTGTAGCCCATCCGCCTCAAGGTTGTGCGTGTTGTGGCTTCACAATTGCTTTGCTGCATACCTCGGCTGTAACAAGTGGTTATTTCAGTCAACGGTGTTCTTCTATCAGCTTGAATCAGTCGGCCCATTCTCCTCTGACCTCTAGCACCAACAAGGCATTTTCGCCCACAGGACTGCCGCATAGTGGATGTTTTTCCCTTTTCACACCATTCTTTGTAAACCCTAGAAATGGTTGTGCGTGAAAATCCCAGTAACTGAGCAGATTGTGAAATTCTCAGACCGGCCCATCTGGCACCAACAACCATGTCACGCTCAAAATTGCTTAAATCCCCTTTCTTTCCCATTCTGACATTCAGGCTGGAGTTCAGGAGCTTGTCTTGACCAGGACCACACCCCTAAATGCATTGAAGCAACTGCCATGTGATTGGTTGATTAGATAATTTCATTCATGAGAAATTGAACAGGTGTTCCTAATAATCCTTTAGGTGAGTGTACATAAAAACACATGCAAAAGCACATACCTTTGCAGATCCATAGGAAAGGTTCACATACAGTATGCAGGAAAGGAGGAAACAGCTGTGCGCTTTTAAAACATGGATTACATCGTATTGCGAAATGTGGACAGGCCCATTCAGTTCCTGTGCAGCCCATACACTTGTATTATATCATTTTCCGCTATGCGCAAATCGCATGCAAGTGTGCTCTCAGACGAACTTGTATTTCATAGGATCACCCCCTGGGCAACAGCTGTGGTCCTTAAAGAGAGTCTGAAGCGAGAATAAATCTCGCTTCAGACCTCATAGTTAGCAGGGACATGTGTGCCCCTGCTAAAATGCTGCCATCCCGCGGCTTAACGGGAGTCCCTTCACCCCCAAATCCCCTCCGTACAGCGGGGGAGCGCTTCCGCATTGGGGCAGGGCTAACCGCCGCAGCCCTGCCCCACGCGCATCTGTCAGACGCGTATCTCCGCCTCTCCCCTGCTCCTCTCAGTCTTCCTTCACTGAGAGGGGCGGGGGAGAGGCGGCGATGCGCGTCTGTTAGACGCGCTGAGAGGCAGGGCTGCAGCAGTTAGCCCTGTCTCCAGGAAGACAAGATTTACGACCAACTCTACGTCCAAGGTTTGCGGGGGTGGGTTTGGGGGTGAAGGGACCCCCGTTTAGCCGAGGGATAGCGGCGTTTTAGCAGGGGCACACATGCCCTTGCTAACTATGAGCTCTGAAGCGAGATTTATTCTCGCTTCAGAGTCTCTTTAAGTGGTTAAAAGGAAATAAATATGGCAGCCTCCTTATCCCTCTCGTTACAGTTGTCCTTTAAGCTTGAAGGTTTCTTTGTGAACATGAGCGCAACAGAAAACAAAAATGGTGGAGGTCAGCGGTGGTAGTCGCGCAACTTTTCTAATCATCACAACAGGATTAGCTTGAATGCAATTGAAGCACACCTGAAGTGAGAGGGAAATGGAGGCTGACATATGCATTTCCTTTTAATCAGTTACATAGTTATTTTGGTTGAAAAAAGACATACATCCATCGAGTTCAACCAGAGAACAAAGTACAACACCAGCCTGCTCCCTCACATATCCCTGTTGATCCAGAGGAAGGTGAAAAAACCCTTACAAGGCATGGTCCAATTAGCCCCAAAAGGGAAAAAAATTCCTTCCCGACTCCAGATGGCAATCAGATAAAATCCCTGGATCAACATCATTAGGCATTACCTAGTAATTGTAGCCATGGATGTCTTTCAACGCAAGGAAAGCATCTAAGCCCCCTTAGATGCTTGTCCTGCTGATCCACTGGCTAATGCTTTTAGCCATAGACCCTGAACAAGCATGCAGCAGATCATATGTTTCTGACTGAAGTCTGACTGGATTAGCTGCATGCTTGTTTCATGTGAGTGATTCAGACACTACTACAGCCAAGGAGATCAGCAGGACTGCCAGGCAACTGGAATTGTTTAAAATGAAACAAATATGGCAGCTTCTTTATCCCTCTCAGTTCAGGTGTACTTAAAACTGCAGCAACTTTTTTTTTTTTGTCAATGGGAAGAAAAAAAGACATTTCCGGTTCAGAATTTATTTAGGTCTGTGCCTTGAAACTTTATACACAGGGAAATCGGAATTTAACAGTATAAAAAGCCTGTATTGTTTAAAGTACCACACTTTATTGCACATGTAGACTAAGAAACAACACTTACATGGCAGGAGTGTATAGCACATGGACAACCTCCCCAGCATACAGCTTACACATAAACAAAGAGAAGTACTTCAGCTCTTTGCTCCAGCCAACAAGTTTCACCTTCGCTTCGTCAGGGGCTTGTACTGAACACCGACAGACAGCCTAGACCAGGGATGTCAAACCGGTCCTTCGATGGACGAGATCCTCACACATTTTTGACACAGCTCAAATTAATAGATGGGTCTGAATCAGGATAGGTGTGGTCCATCAGGTAGAACACATACCTCTCTTTCTCAGCCCATCCTAAACACTGGCATGGGTCTGGCCCTCCTGGCCTGGAGTTGACACCTATGGCCTAGACCAGGCATGGGCAAACTTGGCCCTCCAGCTGTTACGGAACTACAAGTCCCACAATGCATTTGCCTTTATGAGTCATGACTGTGGCTGTCAGACTCCTGCAATGCATTGTGGGACTTTTAGTTCCTCAACAGCTGGAGGGCCAAGTTTGCCTATGCCTGGCCTAGACTGAATCACTGCTGCATTACAGGGCCGGGCATCCCTGCTGTTCGGAAGCTCATAGAGACTCATTATCCAATGTAATCAGGCGCTCTGCTAGTCCACCACTCTGTAATGATTGAGATTTATACCTTTCCTGTGTTGTGTACTCTGCAGGTGGGTGGTTCCACAACCCCCTTTCATAAATTCTACCCATAGCCACATTTTACAATGATAAAAGCCCAAACAGCTTAGACCTGTAGCCTGCAAGCTGGATAATAATAGTACACAAAATTACTACAGCATTTAAATCCCATTGTGCTGGTCTAGCCCTTTTAAAGACGATGAGTAGCAGCAGAGAGACGGCCAGGCTTAATGGACGCAGCACAAAGTGTTTAAACTTTATTCCATTAATTATCATACATGTGCAATAACTCAAAACCATAATCCACCACAACAGAATAAATAATACATTTATTCAGTAAGAATAGCGCCAGTACACTCCCGATAATGAATTGGTCTGCTCACACGCAGCACTGGGGGAAAAGGTTTCACTGCGCGGTGTGAGAAACCTTTTCAGTATAGAAATAACCGATCCCTTATGTTTGGTACACATGATGCAATTTTCCATCAGATTGACAGTCAAATTGATTATTTCCGACAGGTCAGATTGGTTTTCCAATCGATTTTCTTATCACTTCTATATAAATCCGATCAGAAAAACGATCGGAAATCAGATCTGACCTGTCGGAAATAAACGATTTGACTGACAATCTGATGGAAAATTGCCGCGTGTGTACCAGGCATTAGAAAAAGTGTCAGTGCATATAAACCACAGTGTGAGAATAAATAATGCAAGTACCAATAGATACTAAAAACACAGATAATTCATATTTTTCCGTGCATAAGAAAACATTATTATAGGATTTATATAGCAACTTTATCTTCTGTGGCAATGTACAGGATAGGAACAGGGCCGGGCCGAAGCAGAGGCGAGGGAGGCTCCAGTCTCAGGGCGCAGTGTAGGAGGGGGCGCACAATTCACTCAGCTATCATTCCCCTATTGGGTTTGAAGCAGAGAGAAATAAAAAAAAGGGTATACATGGCAGTGGCTGCAAGCCAGATAACTAGATATTAAGGTGTAGGGGAGGGGGATGGAGCCCTGGGGTGCCTCTTAGTCTAATAGCAATCAGTGTGTGACAGCTGGGGTGGGAGGGATGGAGGGGCGCACTTTGGTGTCTCAGCCTTGGGTGCTGGAGGACCTTGTCCCGGCTCTGGGTAGGAAAGCAACAAGGGTACATAAAATACAGATTTTGGTTTGCATAATACATACTGTAAGTGGTAGACAACATAATAAGTTGTAGCAAAAGTTGTATAGTGATTAACAACAATGTACAGCAACTTACAAGACAGAAAAGGGAGAGAGCCCTGCCCTTGGAGCTTACAATCTAAAGGCATAGGGAGAACAATTTAAGTTGGGAAAATATCACCTAGAAGAAAACTCAGGTGAAAAAGTAAATTGCATATGGCAGCATTATGTTCAGAGAAGAGCACAGCGCCCTTAAGACCAAGATGGCGCCGTAAGACCAGTGGCCCCAGCTTCAGGCCTGCACGCCCGCCCGACCAGCGGCCCCACGTGCTCCATCTCCGGGCCCGCACGCTCCCCAGACAAGCGGCTCTCCATCCCAGCGGCTCCAGCTTCAGGCCCGCACGTCCGCACTCTCCCGGACACCCAGACCGTAGCCATCAGCTTTGCTCGGCAGGACCATCAGGCCGGCACAGGTTGCCCCTACAGCAGCCGAGGACTGCACCGCTCCGCTCAGGCTTCTGGCCCGCTCAACCAGCCCTCTCATCAGAGACAGGAAGCTCCGGGACACTGCGTGCTACAGACCCAGTTGAGCCCTGCGGGCACGCCGAGACCATCACTGCCTGCATCCAGCCGACCCACCATGTGGCAGCCACGTGGCTGCCCGGTCCACCCACTTATCCCAGCATCTAAGCGAGGGGATGCTCACCTGCCGCAGCACACCCTGGAAACTGTTGCCTGCTGCCACCACCGGAGCCCCCACTCCTAGGAAACTGTCGCGTGCTGCCACCACTGGAGCCCCCGCTGCCCTGCCTGCCTGACACTGGCCCCAACAAGGGTCTGCAGCCCTGCCTGACACACTCCTCTGCGCTGCTGATGCCTGCAGCTGGATCCCCCTACCCAGGACAGGATATGAGGAACGGTGAGACTATGCTATACTTACATCATTCTTCACTGCTGTTACTGTGATGCATTGCTCTCTGTGCCCGCTTGTCACCCCGCTACTAGCCTACCCAGCCCACTGCTCCCTATGTGACTGCCTGCTCCTGCAAACACATGCCTGCTGACCGCAGTGACTGTCTGCTCCTGCAAACACATGCCTGCTGCCCGCTCTGCTCTTCCAGGCCCCCCCAGGCATGAGTGCAGAGAAACTGCCCCCTCGGGACGCAAATCCCATCCGCTTCCTATCCCGTACTGAACTCCTGAAATGGGAGCCCCCTGCTTGTTGCGACCGACCCTCTGATTCTTCCCTGTGGGAGACAGTCAGCGCCCACATCGTGCACCTGACTAGCAGCGACAGGGGCCCTCCAAACAAACGTCGCCACAGGGGGAGAAGGGCAGGGGCTCGGGTGAGACTGAAGAGAAGGGGACTACACACTCCTATACCGGCCATACTCCTAGCGAACGTTTGCTCTCTTCCAAACAAGGTGGACGAGCTGCTCCTACTGCTTGGCCGCAAACTCTCGCTAAGCAGGAACACCCCAGTGCTCTGCTTCACGGAGACCTGGCTCAACAGAAATGTCCCAGACGAGGCCTTACAGATGCCAGGCTACTTCCTCTTTCGTGCAGATCGGGACCAAGAACTCTCTGGGAAAATGAGAGGTGGTGGCATATGCTTCTACGTAAACTCCAACTGGTGCACCAACATAACACCCCTCGGCACGTTCTGCTCACCAGATGTTGAACTCCTAGCCATCAACTGTAGGCCCAGATACTCACCCAGGGAGTTCTCCTCCTTCATTCTGGAGTTCTCCTCCTTCATTCTGGTGGGGGTCTACATCCCCCCGGATTCCAACACCAGAAATGCCCTAAGAACACTGAGCGACTATATCTCGGGGTGGGAAACCACTTTTCCTGAGGCCCTTATCGTCATCTTAGGAGGAGACTTCAATAGCGCAAACCTGCGACAGGAGCTGCCCCACTTCCAGCAGCACATCACCTGCCCCACCAGGAATCACAACACCCTGGACAAATGCTACACAGCCCTCAGAAATGCTTACAAGGCCACCAGAGGCGCTCCCCTAGGGAACTCAGACCACTGCGTGATCCACCTTATCCCCACCTACAGGAGACAGCTTGAGACGACAAAGCCCATCACTA